>NW_006922436.1:669067-675438 GCF_000298275.1 Orycteropus afer afer
TTTGAAGGAATCACCATACTGCTTTCCACAATGGTTGTACCATTTTACAGTCCTACCAGCAGTGTATGAGAGTCCCAATCTCTCCACAACCTCACTAGCATTTGTTATTTTCTGTCTTGTTGAACTTTGCTACTAGTGCTGGAGCAAAATGGTATCTCATAGTTATTTTGATTTGCATCTCTCTAATAGCTAATGATCGTGAACATTTCTTCATATGTTTGTTGGCTGCTTGAATATCTTCCTTGGTGAAGTGTCTATTCATATCTTCTGCCTATTTTTTTAATTAAATTGTTTGTCTTTTTGTTATTGAGGTGTTGGAGTTTTCTATAAATTCTAGAGATAAGTCCCTTGTCAGATATGTCATTAACAAATATTTTTTTTCCAAATCTATAGGTTCTCTTTGACTCTTTTGGAGAAGACTTTGGAAGCACATAAAAATTTAAATTTTAGAAAGTCCCAATCATCTGGTTTCTCTTCTACTGTTTGTGCATTTTGAGTTATGCTTGATTGTCTATTTATGCCATATATTAGGACCCCTAAATGTGCCCCTTCATTTTCCTTGAGGAACTGTATAGTTTTAGGTTTAACATTTAACTCTTTGATCCATCTGGAGTTTGTTTTTGTGTATGGTGTGAGGTACAGATCTTGTTTCATTTTTCTGAAAATAAATCTCCAGTTTGCCAGCACCATTTATTAAACAGACATTCTCTTCCCCATTTAATGGATTTTGGCCTTTTGTGAAAGATCAGCTGACTATAGGTAAATGGATCTATTTCTGAGTTCTCAATTCTATACCATTGGTCTATGTATCTGTCATGAAACCAATACCAGGCAGTTTTGACTACTGTGGCTATATGTAGGTTTTGAGATCCGGCAGCGTGAGACGTCCTACTTTGTTTTTCTTCTTCAATAGTGCTTTGCTTATCTGAGATCTCCTTCCTTTCCATATAAAGTTAGTGATTGGTTTTTCCATATCCATAAAGAATGGTGATGAGATCTGGATTGGGATTGCATTGAATGTATCGATTACTTTGGGTAGAACTGACATTTTCACAATGTTCAATCTTCCTATCCACGAACATGGGATTTTCTTCAATTTATGTAGATGTCTTATGGTTTCTTGAAGTAGTTTTTTTATAGTTTTCTTTGTAGAGGTCTTTTGTGTCCCTGCTAAGATTTATTCCCAAGCATTTTTTTTTTTTTTTTTGGTAGCTATTGAAAATGCTATTGATTTCATTATTTCTTTTCCAGCAAACTCTTTGCTGGTGTAGAGGAATCCAGCTGATTTTTGGATGTTGATCTTATATCCTGCCACAATGCTACATCTCTCAATTAGTTCCAGTAGTTTTTTTTCTGAGTCTCTTAGTTTTTCTAGGTATAGGATCATATCATCAGCAAATAGGGATAGTTTGACTTCTTCTTTACCAATTTGGATGACTTTGATTTCCCTTTCTTGCCTTATGGTCCCTGCTAGGACTTCCAGTATAATGTTGAATAGAATTGGTGATAGCGGGCATCCTTGTCTGGTTCCTGTTCTCAAGAGGAATGGTTACAGACTCTCTCCATTGAGGGTAATGTTGGCTGTTGGTTTTGCATAAATTCCCTTTATTATGTTGAGGATTGTCCCGTCTATTCCTATTTTGCTGAGAGTTTTGATCAGGAATGGGTGCTGGATTTTATCAAATGCCTTTTCTGCATCAACTGATATGATTAAGTTGTTCTTCTCCTTTGTTTTATTTACATGGTGGATGACTTTGATTGTTTTTCTAATGTTGAACCATCCCTCCATACCTGACATGAAGCCCACTTGGTCATGATGAATGTCATTTTTTTTTTTTTTTAATTTAGTTTTTTTGTGTGACATTTTTCCAAATTAGCAAGTCCGTATTCAGCCTGGGACTTGGAGGCTGCTTTTCACTTGATGGCTCTATATTAAGGCTGTAGCCTGAGATAGGTAGGCTTGGGCCTTAGAGGCTGCTTTTTGGTTGAGTTTGTTCTATATTAAGGGAGGGGCCTGAGGTAGATGGTAAGGAGGCTTGAAGGCTGCTTTTTGCTTGAGTGTAGCTCTGTATTAAGATGGGGCCTGAGGTAGGCAGGTGCAGAGTGTTCAGGAAAAACTAAAGGTGACACACTTGTCTGTTGCGTTATTGTTCTATGGTGGCTTACATGTTGCTGTGAGGCTGGAGGATACACCACCCTTTTGCAAAATGCCAACAGGGTTACCCATGGATGGTGGAAACATTTCATTAGTGCTTTCAGGCTTAGACAAACTTGGGAGAAGGAAGAGGCTGTCCACCTCTCAAGCAATTAGCCAGTGAAAACCTTATGATAGCAGTGAAACACTATCTCATATATTACTGGAAAACTATATGAACAGCCCTGAAACATTGTCTGACGTAGTGCTGGAAAATGAGTCCATCAGTTTGGAAGGCACTCAAAATTTGACTGAGGAAGAGCTGACTCCAAAGAGTAGAGAAGACTTCAATGATATAGATAGAGTAAAGCTTTCAGGAACTCCATTGGCTGATGTGGCCTGACACAAAATGAGCAGAAACAGAAACAAATATCCATTAATAATTGGAACATGGAATATATGAAATGTGAATCTAGGAAAATTAGAAGACGTCAAAAATTAAATGAATGCATGATTATCAATATCCAAGGAATAAGGGAGTAGAAATAGACTGGTTTGGGCCATTTTGAATCAGAAACCATATGATCTAGTATGCTGGGAATGACAAATTGAAGAAGAATGGTGTGACATGTATTGTCACAAACTATTTCAATATCTGTCCTGAAATACAATGCTGTCAGTGATAGGATAATATTCATAGATCTATAAGGAAGACTGGTTAATACTACTGTTATTCAAATTACACACCAGCAGCCAAAGCCAAAGACGAGGATATGGAAAATTTCTACCAATTTCTGCAGTATGAAATTGATTGAACATGCAATCAAGATGTGTTGATTATCACTGGTGACAGAAATGCAAATGTTGGAAACAAAAAAGAGTCACTAAGATTTGGAAAATATGGCCTTGGAGATGGAAACAACACTGGAGATCGCATGATAGAATTTTGTAAGACCAATAATTGATTCATTCCAAATACATTTTTTCAACAACACAAATGGCAACTATGCATGTGGACTTCAGCAGATGGAATACACAGGAATCAGATTGACTACATCTGTGGCAAGAGGCAATGGATAAGTTCCATATCTCTGGCCAAAACAAGGCTAGCAGCTGATTGTGGAATAGACCATAAACTGCTGATATGCATATTCAATTTAAAGTTGAAGACAATTAAAACGAGTTCAAGAAAGCCCAAATATAACCTTGATAATATCCCTCCTGAATGGAGAGACCATTTAAAGAATAGATATGATGCATCGAACAAAAATGACCAAAAACCAGAGGCATTGTGGGATGACATCAAGAACATCATCCGTGCAGAAAGCATGTGGTCATTAAAAAGACAAGAAAGGAAAAAAAGACCAAAATGGATGCCAGAAGAGACTCTGAAACATTCCCTTGAGCAGAGTGTAGCTAAAGCAAATGGAAGAAATGACAAGATAAAAGAGCTAAACAGAAGATTTCAAAGAGAAGCTCGAGAACACAAAGCCAATTACTACAATGAAATGTGCAAAGACATGAAGTTAGAAAACCAAAAGGGAAGAACACACTTGGTATTTCTCAAGCTGAAAGAACTAAGGAAAAAAATTAAGCCTTGAGTTACAATATTGAAAGATTTTATATGCAAAATATTTAATGATGCAGAAAATATCAAAAGAAGATAGAGGGAGTACACAGTCACTCTATCAAAAGACCTTTTCCATATTTATCCATTTCAGGAGGTGACATGATCAAGAACCAATGGTGTTGAAGGAAGAAGTCAATGCTGCACTGAAGGAACTGGTGAAGAACAAAGCTGCAGTAATTGATGGAATATCCATTGAGGTGTTTCAACAAAAGGATGCACCAATGGAGGCACTCACTTGACTATCCCAAGAGATTTGGAAAACAATTACCTGGCCAACTGACTGGGAGAAATCCATATTTGTACTCATTCCGAAAAAGGTGATCCCACAGAATGTGAAAATTATCAAAGAATATCATTAATATTGCATGCAAGTAAAATCTGCTGAAGATAATTCAAAAACAGTTGCAACCATATATTGACAGTGAACTTCCAGAAATGCAAGCTGGTTTCAGTAGAGGATGTGGATCGAGGAATATCATTGCTGACATCAGATGGATCTTGGTTCAAACAAAGAATACCAGAAAGATGTTAACTTGTAGTTCATTGACTGTGCAAAATCATTTGATTGTGGGGATCATAACTAATTATGGACAACATTGAGAAGATAGGAATTCCAGAATACTTGACTGTACTCATGAGGAACCTGTGCATAGACCAAAAGCCTGTCATTTGAACAGAACAAGGGAACACTGCATGGTTTAAAATCAAGAAGGAAGTACTCTAGGTTGTATCCTTTCACCATGCTTGTTCAATCTATATGCTGAGCAGATAATCCAAGAATATGGTCTATATGAAGAAGAATGTGGTATCAGGATTGGAGGAAAAACCATTCACAACCTGCAAAATGCTGATGACACAACTTTGTTGAAAATAAGGATGACTTGAGGCACTTACTGATGAAGAGTGAAGAATACAGTCTGCAATATGGATTACAACACAATATATAAAAAAAATATCCTCATGACTGGACTTATAAGCAACATCACAATAAATGGAAAAAAGATTGAAGTTGTTAAACACTTCACATTGTTTGGTTCTACAATTGAAGCCAATGGAAGCAGCAGTCAGGACATCAGACAATATATGTTCTTGTTGTTATGTGCCATTGAGTTAGACTCGACTCATAGTGACTCCTCCTTGGGTTTCAAGGCAGTATCACTACGGAAATAGATTGCCCAACCTTCCTTCCAAGGAGTGGCTGGTGGGTTTGAACTGCCAGCCTTCTGGTTAACAGTCAAGAGCCTTAGGCACTATGCTAATGTATAGCACTGGGCAAACTGGCTGAAAAGGACCTCTTCAAAGTGCTGAATAGCAAAGATGTCTCCTTGAGGACTAAGGTGTTCCTGACACCAGCCATGATATTTTCGATTGCCTCATATGTATGTGAGAACTGGACAATGAATAAGGAAGACTGAAGAAGAATTGATGCTTTTGAGTTGTGGTGTTGACAAAGAATACTGAAAGTACCATGGACTGCTAAAAGATCTAACAAATATGTCCTAGAGGAAGTGCAGCCAGAATGCTTCTTGGAAGTGAGAATGCCCAAACTTCGTTTCACCTGCTGTTCTGGTTACATAGTGCTGCTCCGACAAGAAATATACCACAAATGGGATGGCCTTAACAAACAGGAGTTTATTCTCACAATTTGGAGGCTTTAAGTCCAATTTAAAATGTCAGGCTCCAGGGGCTGGGTGAAAATCCCTCAACCTTGGGGTCCAGTTCTGCCTCCTGCTACTGGCCCACTGGAGCTAGAGACATTTCTTCACTCATACAGCTGCTGGCTGCTGAGTCTGAGAAGCCCCAAGGTTGATAAGTAAATAGTCACAGTCCCAATGTTACCACACTACAGGCCACTGACTTAAGTCCATTGTAAGTCCCAAGGTCAGCAGAGCATAGCAGGCTGCTGAGCAACGACACAGCTACATGCAGGGTCCATTCTCAAAGCTTCTCCTTATGTACAGGAAACAGGCTACATCACAAAGGCAGCTACTCAGCTGCTTGTGGTAGATTCCACCATGGAGTTGATTGCCAGGCTCCTCATGGGGATTAACTACCACTAGCTGCCCAGCTACTGAACCAGGCCCAGTCAAGTTGACACACAAACTTAACTACCACACCTATGTTGGTCATGATGTCAGAAGGGACCATTTCATGGAGAGGGATGTCATGCTTGGTAAGGTGGAGGGTTGACAAAAGAGTGGAAGGCCCTCAATGAGATGGATTGATACAGAGCCTGTTGCGATGGGCTCAAGTATATCAGGGATTGTGGGGCTGGCATGGGACTGGGCAGTGTTTTGTTCTGCTGTGCATAGGGTTGCTATGAGTTGGAGATGACTGGATGGCAACTAGCAACAAAAACAACATCCATTTCAGGAGGTAGCATATGCTCAAGAACCAATAGTATTAAAGGAAGAAGTTGAAGCTGCACTGAAGAAATTGTCAAAGAAGAAGGCTCCAGGAATTGACAAAATACACATTGAGATGTTTCAACAAATGGATGCCCCCCTGCAGGCACTCACTTGATTTTGCCAAGAGCTTGGGAAACAGTTACCTGGCCAACTGACTGGAAGAGATTCATATTTGTACCCATTCCAAAAAAAAGGTGAT
>NW_006922436.1:675898-677171 GCF_000298275.1 Orycteropus afer afer
CCATACTTACTCAATTTGTATGCTGAGCAAATAATCTGAGAAGCTGGATTATATGAAGAATATGACATCAGAATTGCGGAAAGACTCATTGACAACCTGTGATACACAGATGACACAACTTTGCTTACAAAGTGAGGATGACTTGAAGCACTTACTGATGATGATTAAAGACTACAGTGTGCAGTATGGATTACTCCTTAACATAAAGAAAACAAAAATCTTCACAACTGGTCGAATAAACAGCTTCACAGTGGGTGGAGTAAAGACTGAAGTTGTCAGTGTTTTCATACTACTTGGCTCTACAATCAACACAAATGGAAGTAGCAGTCAAGTCATCAGACAACATATTACATTGGGCAAATTTGCTGCAAAGGACCTCTTTTAAGTGATGAGAAGCAAGGATGTCTCCTTGTAGACTAAGTTGTGCCTGACTCAAGCCATGGCATTTTGATTCACCTCTTATGCATGTGAGAGCTGGACAATGTATAAGGAAGATCGAAGAACAGTTGATACTTTTGGGTCGTGGTGTTGGAGAAGAATGCTAAGAGTTCCATGGTCTGCTAAAAAGGACTAACAAATCTGTCCTGGAGGAATGCAACCAGAATTCTCCTTGGAAGGAAGAATGGTCATACTTTGTCTCACCAACTTTGCTCATGATGTCAGAATGGACCATTCCCTGGAGAAGGATATCATACTTGGTAAAATGTATGGTCAACGACAAAAGGGAAGACCTTCAACAAGATGGATTGACACAGTGGATGCATTGATGGGTTCAAGTATAGCAAAGATCATGAGGTTGGCACAGGATTGTGCAGTGTTTTGTTCTGCTGTGCATAGGGCGCTATGAATTAGAGATGACTTTATGGCACCTAACAACAAAAACTACATGTTCAGCAATAAAGATTCTTTCTTCAATGACATAATAGAAAATTTTTGTTAAGTATTTGGTCATTATCTAATTAGTTAAGTGTCCAAACCCACGAGCTGTTCTGCCAGAGAAACATGCAGCAGTCATTTTCCGTAAATATTCCAGCCTTGGAAAACATACGAGGCAGCTCTATTCTGTCCTACAGGGTCACTATGAGTCAGAATTGACTTGACGACAAAGGGTTTGATTTTGGTTTCATATGGTAATACATCTAATTTGAATATGGCCTGGAACATATACAATGTTGAGAATTTTATTAAAAAGCAAAATACAAAATTATGTAAATTCTGGGGTACATCCAAAATCATATATTTGGACTAGAAGAAACCATCTTAATTCTGAGGG
>NW_006922436.1:683051-687613 GCF_000298275.1 Orycteropus afer afer
ATGAAGTCTTTGACATCGTCAAATTTTTCTCTATTTATGGTGATTCTGCTCACTGGTCCAGTTGTGAGAATTTTCACTTTCTTCATATTGAAGTGTAATCTATACTGAAGACTGTAGTGTTTGATGTTCATCAGGAATTGCTTCAAGCCCTCTTCATTTTCAGCAAGCAATATTGTATCATCTGCATATCACAGGTTGTTAATGAGTCTTCCTCCAATCATGATGCTATGTTTTTAATATAGTCTGGTTTCTCAGATTATTTGCTCAGCACACAGATTAAATGAAAATGGTGAGAAATAAAATCTTGACTCAACCCTTCCTGATTTTACACCATGAAGTACCCCCTTGTTCTGTTTGAGTGACAGCCTCTTGGTCTATGTACAGTTTCATCATGAACATAATTCAGTGCTCTGGAATACTCATTCTTCATAATATTATCCATAATTTATTATGATCCACACAGTCAAATGCTTTTGCATAGTCAATAAAACACAGGTAAATATCTTTCTGGTATTCTTTGCTCTCAGTCAAGATCCATCTGACAACAGGAATGATATTCCTCATTCCACATCCTATTCTTAATGCAGCTTTCATTTCTGGTAGTTCCTTTTTATATATTTCAATTAATTTAATTATCTTGAGCAAGATTTTGCTTGCTTGCTTTCTTGTGATATTGATATTGCTTGATAATTTCCATGTTTTGTGGGATCACCTCTCGTTGCTGCACATACAAATATGGATCTCTTCCAGTCAGTTGGCCAGGTATCTCTCTTTCAAATTTCTTGGAATATATAAGTAAGTGGCTCCAGTGAATCATCCCTTTGCTGAAATATCTCCATGGATATTCATTAATTCCCAGAGCCTCTTTTTTTTTTTTTTTTTTTCCAATTCCTTCAATGCAGCTTTGACTTCTTCCTTCAATACCAGTGGTTCTTGATAATATGTCACGGGTGACCATGTTGGCATTCAAAATACCAGTGGAATAGCTTCCAGCTTCACAGCAACACAAGCCACCATGGTACAACACACTGACAGATGAGTGGTGGCCTGGTAATTTAATATGTCTTAAATCAGCTTTAGTGATCATGAACTCTAATATTACATTTGTTTCTACAAGAATTTTCAGTAATAGACCTATTATTAAATGCTCAGGACAATATTGTATATCCAAGTAGGGTTTTAGAATTGTATGTACAAAAAAAAAAAAAAAAACCTTAATGTACTGGGTGGGTCCCTTAGTACATATATAATAAATTACCCTAATATAAATATTGGTACAGAGACAGAAAGTATAATTAAAATATGTAATTATAAACAGAAAATGCTATAAATCAGTAGCTTATTTTTACTAGACAATGTAAGAATGGAACTAATCTGAAGCTCAGTCAATATTATCTTAAATAAATTCTATTTGATTTCAAATAAGGCTGAATAGGCAGAAATAAGGACAAGTAAAGATTTGGTAGTCTACAGCTTCTAAGTAGAAGGACAGCATATGAAAGGGCACTGTGGCAAGAGCTACTGTAGTTCATTTGGGAAAGTGAAAGAAATTCAGGGTGATTTATCACCAAAAAAGGAGGATAAAAATTTTGTAGGATGAGAGTAAAGTGGTATGGCAGGCTTTTAATCATTCTAACTGCAGTGTAAATAAATGATTGGGGGAGGGCAGGGAATAATGTATAAGCAGGATACTTAGAAGGCATTGCAGTGTTTGGACAAATGTAAAATGGAAGAAAGATTTTGTCTGCACTAATCAGTGATTTCAGTGGTGATGAAAGAATGTGAATACATGTGTGATTAAAAAAAAAAAGGATAAAATTTTTAACTGTGTATAGTAAGGAAGGAACACAGAGTGACTGTACAAAAAATAATTGGTCAACTTTCAACCATTTCAGGAGGTAGCATGGAATTAAGAACAAATGGTATTTAAGAAAGAAGACCAAGTTGCACTGAAGACACTGGCAAGATACAACACTGTAGGAGTTGAAAGAATACTAATTGAGGTGTTTCTACAAACAAGCAACATTGGAAGTGTCCACTAGCCTATGCAAAGAAACTTGGAAGACCACTACCTAAACAATCTACTGAAAGAGCTCTATATCTGTACCCATTCGAAAGAAAGGTGATCCAACAGAATGTGGGAATCATCGCATAACATAATTAAAATTACACACAGGTATAATTTTGTTGAAAGTAATTCAAAAAAACAATTGTATCCCTATACCTATGGGAAACAAACAAACGAACAAAAAACCCCCAAACTTACTGCCATTGAATCAGATCCGACTCATAACAAGCCCTCCTTGGGTTTCTGAGGCAGTATAGCTCCGGAAGTAGATTGCCCTATCTTCCTTCTGAGGAGTGGCTGGTGGGTTTTAACCACCAGCCTTTTGGTTAGCAGTCAAATGCCTTAGGCACTATGCTACCAGAAATTCAAGCCTAACTCAGAAGAGAATGTACAAGGAGGGATATTGTTGCTAAAGTCTTGTCTGAAAGCAGAGAATACAAGAAATACATGTTTATCAGTGTTTTGTTGATTATGCAAAGGGATTCTGTTGTGTGGATCACAGCAAGTTACAGATATAATTTCTAAGAATGGTAATCCCAAAATACTTCATTGTATTCATGAGGAATCTGTCCATAAACAAGAAACAATCTTTCAAACATAAAAAGAAGATACTGCTTGATTTTAAATCAGGAAAGGTGTACATCAAGGTTGTATTCCTTTACCATAATTTATTTAATATAAATATTAATTAATCCATGAATCAGGACTATATGAAGAAGACTATGGCATCACGATTGGAGGAAGACTAAATAACAAACTGTTATATGTATATGAAACAACCTTGATTGCAGAAAAGTGAAGAGAACTAGAAGCATTTACTGATAAAGCTCAAAGCATACATTTAGTATAGATTATACTTCAAAGAAAGGGAAAAAAGTCCTCACAACTTTACTATTAAGCAACATCATCGTAAATGAGAAAATACTGAAGTTGTCAAGGATTTCATTCTTTTTGGACATATAATTAACCCCCATAGAAGCACCAGTCAGGATATCAACTGACATAATTCATTGGGCAAATGTACTGCAAGGAAACTCTTAACAGTAGTAATGAAGAAACACGTAACTTTGAGGACTAAGGTGAACTGATCCAAACCGTGGTTAGTTCAGTTGCCTCATATGCATGTGAAAGCTGGACAAGGAGTAAGGAAGACTGAAAAAAATGGATGCATCTGAATTTTGGTGTTGGGGAGAATACTGAATATACTGCAGATTGCCAGAAGAACAGACAAATCTTTCTTGGAAGTACAGCCTGGACACTCCCTTGAAGTGATAATAACGAGACTTCATCTCACATACTTTGGACATGTTATCTGGAGGGACCAATCCCTGGAAAAGAATTTTTCATGCTTGGAAATGTAGAGAGTCAGTAAATGAAAGAAAGACCATCAACAAGATGGATTGACACAGTGGCTGCAACTAAAACCTCAAGCAATTCAACGATCGTGATAATGGTATAGGACTGGGCAATGGTTTGTTATATTGTGCATAGGGTCACTATGAGTCATGACTGACTAAATGGCGCCTAACAACAAAATGGGATAGAGGCCAGGGGACAGAGATGTATAAGTTGAAGGATAGATCCCAGGTTTAAGAAACTGACTGTATAATGGTGTTTTTCATTGATACAAGTAAAAATGGAAGAAAATTCACTTTCAGCAGTTTCCAATAAAATGTGTTTGCCACATCCAATTTGTTTTATTGAGAATTCTGCTCTGAGTAAGTTGGCATGGTGAGCAGGGAATATATGGACAGAACAGAGATAATCCTTAGGGATGAACGAGCACAGAAACTGGAAGGTCAAATAAGGACTATTTGAATTCTGCTTTTGAACGTTGGTGGCTATGTGAACTTGAAGGAGCCAATTATTCTCTCTGATTCAAAGATCATCAGGGTGTTGCAGGGTTTGGCAAGATATATCTTGAAGTAAACTGTTGTCAGTGATAGGATAATATCCATACACCTTCGAGGAAGACCAGTTAATACAATTATTATTCAAACTAACAGCACAACAACCAAAGTGAAGAGGAAGAAATTGAAGATTTTTACAAACTTCTGTGATCTGAAATTGATGAAACATGCAATTAAGTGCATTGATGATTACTCGTGATTGAAATGTGAAATTTGAAAACAAAGAGAAAGCATTAATAGTTGGAAAATATGGCCTTGGTGATAGAAATGATGCCAGATACCATACAATAGAATTTTGTAAGACCAAAACTTATTAATTTGCAAATACATATTTTCAACAGTGTAAACAGCAGCTATGCACATGGACCTCACCAGATGGATTTCACAGGAATCAGATTCACAACATCTGTGGAAAGAAGTGTTGGAAAAGTTCAATATCATCAGGCAAAATCAGGCCAGGAGCTGAATGTGGAACTGACTATCAATTGCTCATATGCAAGTTCAAGTTGAAGCTGAAGAAAAATTAAACAAGTCCATGAGCACCAACATATGATCTGGAGCATATACTACCTGAATTTAGAGAC
>NW_006922436.1:687973-689309 GCF_000298275.1 Orycteropus afer afer
AAAAAAAAATTTAAGCCTCAAATTTAAATATTGAATAATTCTATGGGCAAAATATTGAACAATTCTGGAAACATCAAAAAAATGATACAAGGAATAAACCGTCACTGTACCAAAAAGATTAGTTGACATTCAACCGTTTCAGGAGGGAGACTGATCAACAATGAATGGTATTAAAGGAAGAAGTCAAAGTTGCACTGAAGAAATTGGCAAAAAACAAGTTTCTAAGAATTGACAGAATTCCCATTGAGATGTTTTAACAAACATCTCAAAGAAGTGATGGAGATGCTTACTCGTTTATGTCAGAACACTTAATTGTGCTCTTGAAGAATATATACAAAGACCAAGAGTCTGTGTACAAATCTTTTGAACAGAACAAGGAAGACTGCATGGTTTAATATCAAGAAGGATGTGCTCAGGGTTGTATCCTTCTACCATACTTAATCAATCTGGATAATGAGGAAATAATCCAAGCTGGACTACAGGAAGAAGAACACTGGCTAAGGATTGGAGGAAGAATCATTAAAAAACTGCAAAAGGAATATTACACAATCTTGCTTATTGAAAATGAAAATGACTTGAAACACTTATTGATGACCTGCAAGACTATAATCTTAAGTATGGAGTACACCTCAATATAAAGAAACCAAAAGTCCTCACAACTAGACCAATAAATAGCATCATGGTGAATGAACAAAAGATTGAACTTGTCAAGAATTTTCTTTTCCTTGGATCCACAATTAATGCCTGTAGAAACATTAGTCAAAAAATAAAATGATGTATTGGTATGGGCAAATCTGCTGAAAAAAAGACCTCTTTAAAATGTTAAAGAACAAAGATGTCATTTTGAAGACTAAGGAACACCTAAGCAGTGGTATTTGCAATAACCTGATATGCACGTGAGAGCTGGACAAAGAATGAAGAAGACTGCAGAAGGATTGATGCATTTGAGTTGTGGTGTTGGTGAAGAATACTGAATGTTATCATGGACTGCTAGAAAAGCAAACAAATCTGTCTAGGAGGAAATATAGCCAGAATGCTCTTTAGAGTATTCTAGTTCTTTGATCATGCTGTCAGAAGGGACTAGTCCCTGCAAAATGGTATTGTGCTTGGTAAAGTAGAGGGTCAGCAAAATCCTTTCCCTCAAGGAGATGGAATCACACAGTGGCTGTAACGATGGGCTGAAGCACAGCAAGGATCCTGAGAAAGAAGTAAGAATAGGCCATGTTTTGCTCTTTTGTACATCGGGTCCCATGTTGTACATAGAATTCTGACTATGAGTCAGAATCAAGACAATGACACATAACCACAAAGGCAAGTGATTGCAAGCATTTCTTCA
>NW_006922436.1:690579-691402 GCF_000298275.1 Orycteropus afer afer
AGGGAGAGACCCATAGTTGCATCTAGATGGCCACTTGCAAGCTTTTAAGATTCCAGTCACTACTCACCAAAGTAGGATGTGGAACAATATTTTTGTGTAGTATGTTATGCCAATTGAACTTGATGTGCCCTGCAAACATGGCCATGAGCCCACAGATCCAACTACTTGCTGCCTCTGAGTAGCTGGCTGTGGCCAGAAGTGACTACAGCCTTGTCCCTTGTCAGCTCTATTATATACCTAGAAATTCTTACAGAACATACAAATACACTTGTAGAAACATTTTCTGCCAACCCAATACATGGTCATGGGCCCACTTCCCCCTGCACAGACAAACCTAATAGTTCAGCCTGTCCACCCATATATCCACCTGTAGATCAATGTTTACCTTCACTGACAATGCAGTACTGTATATGCAAAAGGGTTCGTCTTTGTTGGCAGTACTTCCCATGCACCTCTCTATGTCTTCCTTTTCCTCAATGCCACTGTGTTGATCACTCATATTTGGTACATTGCACTTTCCTTCACCCAAATCAATACTTGTCTCTACCAATCTAGCAGTATGCCCTCTCCCCAGTAATCAACAAAGAAAAATTCCTTCCATATATAAACCTTTCCTTGACTTTTTACAATAATGGACTAATACAGCTTTAACCCTTCTGTGATTGACTTATTTCACTCAGCATAATGTCCTCCAAGTTCATCCATGTTTGCAAATTCTACATTATTCTTTAAGGTTACATAGTATTCCATTGTGTGTATGTACCATAGTTTGGTTATCCATTCTTCTGTTGATAGGCACCTAGGTTGTTTCCATCTTTTGGCT
>NW_006922436.1:695442-696717 GCF_000298275.1 Orycteropus afer afer
GGGAATCAGGAACAAGGAAGAGAGAAAAAGCTGAAAACTAGAACCTGGGAAGGGAAGAAGAAAGAATAGGAATAAAATGGAGGAAAAAATTAAAAAAAAAGTAATAATAATTTTAAAACAGATAAAACCAAACAACCTAAAAGGAAAAAAAAAATCTTGGCATGGCAGAGCAGGACACCCAGCCTCCATCAGAGCATACTGGGATGGAATTCCTGCCAGCCCCGAAGGTGGGTGGGAGTGAAGGAAGGCCACACCTCCATTCACCAAGAGGGTGTGGAGTAAAAGATTAATAAGAGGAATGCCACACTTTTTCAATCCTTAGTATTTAGAATATCCTTGCAGTCCCCAAGGAGTGGAGCCTATTCTTAGGTCAATGGCATACAAGAGAATGGTGTCACTTTCAATAACCAAAATGGTCAAACCACATGTAAACATTCAAAATGGCTGCACCCACCAGACAGCCAAAAGTCCACAGTTCAGCCTGTCTCCCTCTTCATGGCTTCCCTTTTATTATGCAGCCACCAGTGTAGTCCTCCATGCAGCACGTGGCTGGCTAATTTTAGGTTAATTTTTAAGTCCTAACACCACTTGGCACTATCCAAGCTTTCCATGCCATCAGTATTGCTAACAATCTTCAGCTACTTATGTCTCTTTTTTCTGTTTTCATGCAGGTTCTTCTACTAGTTAGAGTTTTGTCTACTTCTGTATCTTTCCTTTCAAAGCTCAGGGTTTCAGAACTATGTTCTGTATCTGTGTTAAATGGTTCCTGTTTTATTTGTTGAAAAACGTCTATGTAGTTTGGCTGTCTATTCTACCATCTTAGCAGAACCCCCAAAATTTGACTGATTTTTATTTATTGATCATGTACCTGCTATTTTTCTGAAACTTTCAATTAGTACCAGTAGTTTTCTTACTTACCCTCCAGGAGTTTTTCTGTATAAGATCATATTGCCTGGAAGTAGAGAGTGTTTTACTGCTTGTTGGCCAATTTGAGTACCATTTGTTTTCTTTTCCTGCTTCATTACTCATTCTAGGACTTCCAATAAAGTACTGAATAGTAGTGGTGATAAAGGGAATCGTTGTATCATATCTGTTCAAAAAAGGAATGTTTTCAGTATCTCTCCTTTGAGAAAAATGTTGGAAGTTGGTTTTGTGTCCGAAGCAAAAGAAAAACCACACACAAAAAAAACCACTGCCACCAAGTTGTTTCTGACTTACACCAAGCCACACTGGGTTTCCAGGGCTGTAAATCTTCATGGAAATAGATTGCCTCAT
>NW_006922436.1:697777-699103 GCF_000298275.1 Orycteropus afer afer
TCCAGTTGTGAGGATTTTTGTTTTCTTTATATTGAGATGTAATCCATACTGCAGACTGTAGTCTTCAATCTTCATCAGTAAGTGCTTCAAGTCACCCTCACTTTTAGCAAGGAAAATTGTGTCATCAGAGTACACAGGTTGTTAATGATCTTCATCTGATCCTAATGCAACATTCTTCTTCATATACTCCAGTTTCTTTTATTAGTTGCTCGGCATATAGACTGAATAAGTATGGTGAAAGGATACAACCCTGGCACACTCCCTTCTTGATTTTAAAGCATGCAGTGCCCCCTTGTTCTGTTTGAATGACTGCCTCCTGGTATGTACAGGTTCTTCATGAGTACCACTAAGTGTTCTGGAATTCCCAATCTTCTTAATGTTATCCACAATTTGTTATGATTCACACAATCAAATGCTTTTTCATAGCCAACAAAACATAAGTAAACATCTTTCTGGTATTCTTTGCTTTGAGCCAAAATCCATCTGACATCAGCAATGATATTGCTCATTCCACATTCTCTTCTGAATTCAGCTTGTATTTATGGAATTTCTCCATCAATATACTGCTGCAACAGTTTTTGTATTATCTTCAGTAAGATTTTACTTGCTTGTGATATTGATGATATTAATTGATAATTTCCCTGTTCTTTGAGATCACCTTTCTTTGGAATGGGTAAATATATGGATCTCTTCTGTCTTCCAAATCTCTTGGCATAACTGAGTGAGTGGGGCATCCATTTGTTGAAATATCTCAGTAGATATTCTGTCAATTCCTGGAACCTTTTTCTTTACCAATTCCTTCAGTGCAGTTTTGACTTCTTCCTTTGATACCATTGGTTCTTGAACATATGCCATCTCCTGAAATGGATGAAGATTGACCAGTTTTTTTTGGTACAATGACTGTGTATTCCTTCCATCTTCTTTTGATGCTTCCTGCATCATTCAATATTTTGTCTATAAAAATTTTCAATATTACTACTTGAGGCTTAAATTTTTCCCTCAGTATTTTCAGCTTGAGAAATACAGAGCATGTTCTTCCATTTTGGTTTTCTATCTCCAGGCCTTTGCATATTTCATTATAGTAATTGTCATTGTTTGCTCAAGCTGCTCTTTGAAATCTTCTGTTCAGTTCTTTTATTTTGTCATTACTTCCATTTGCTTACTCTTTACTCAAGGGCAAGTTTCAGAATCTCTTTTGACATCCATTTTATTCTTTTCTTCTTTTCTCACCTTTTTAATGACCTCTTGCTTTCTTAATGGATGATGTTTTGATGTTGTGTTAGACTGGGTTCTCTAGATAAACAAACACCACAAAGCTTATATATA
>NW_006922436.1:702286-704912 GCF_000298275.1 Orycteropus afer afer
TTCAAGGTGAAATTGCATGTGAGCAGTTGATGGTCTGTTCCACAGTCAGCTCCTGGCCTGGTTTTGGATGAAGATTTTGAGGTTTTCCATCATCTTTTACTACATATGTAGTCAATCTGATTCCTGTGTACTCCATCTGGTGAAGTCCATGTGTATAAGTGTCGTTTGTGTTGTTGAAAAAAAGGTATTTGCAGTGAATAAGTCATTGGTCCTGCAAAATTCTATCATGAAATTTCCAGTGTAATTTATGTCACTAAGGTCAAACTTTCCAACTACCGGTGATTCTTCTTTGCTTCCAACTTTTGCATTCCAGTCACCAGTGATAAATAACACATCTTGATTTCATATTCACTCAATTTCAGATTGCAGAAGTTGATAAAAATCTTCAATTTCCTCAAAGTGGCTTTGTTGGTTGGTGCATAAATTTGAATAATAGTCATACTAATGTGTCTTCCTTATAGACATATGGATATTATCCTATCACTGACAGCATTGTACTTCAGGACAGATCATGAAACATCCTTTATGATGACCAATGCCATACCATTCCTCTTCAAATTGTCATTCCTGGCGTAGTAGATCTTGTGGTCATCTGATTCAAAATAGCAAAGATTGGTCCATTAGAGCTCCCTAATGCCTAGGATATCAATCTTTATGCATTCATTTAATTTTTGACAACTTCCAATTTTCCTAGATTTATACTTCATATATTTCATGTTCCAATTATTAATGGATGTTTGCAACGGTTTCCTCTCAATTTGAGTCCTGCCCCATCAGCAAGTGGAGATCTTGAAAGCTTTTCTTTATCCGTATCATTAAGATTGTTTCTACTCTGACGCAGCAGCTCTCTCAGTTGTATATTGAGTGTCTTCCGACCTACGGGACTCATCATACTGCACTGTATCAGACAACGTTTCAGGGCTAAAAGTAAAGTTGACCAGTAATGTATCAGACAGTATTTCCCTGCTATTCATAAGGCTTTCCCTGCCCAATTCTTTGAAAAGTGGATGGCTTCTTCCTTCTTCCTAGTCTTTCTCAGTCTGTAAACTGCATTGAAACCTGTGCACCTTGTGCAACTCTGCTGGCATTTGAAACCTGGTGGCACAGCCTCAAGCCTCACAAGCCACCACAGTATGACACACTGACAGACATGTTTGTTTACCTTAGCTGTTTGAAACCTCTCTGCCCTCCCCTTAACTGGATCCTATCATTCTGTTGTCCCCAGAATTGTCCTCCTTTTCCTGTCTCTGGGGGTGAGGCCTGTCTCCCTCCTCTTACATGGATCCTATGCTTTTGTCATCCCTGGTGTTCCTCTCCCTTTCCTGCCTCTGGAGGTGGGGTCTGTCTTCCTCCCCTTACCTGTATCTTGTGGCAAACTTGCATAACTGGTATAAATTCAACTAGGTCGTGATGTCTTATTTATTTATTTTTGATATATTGCTGGAATCTATTTGCTACAATTTTACTTGGAATTTTTGTGCTAAATTCATGGGAGATACTGGTCTATAATTTTTTGTTTTAGTGATATCTTTGCTTGGATGTGATATAAAGGTTAGACTCGCTTCATAAAATCTACTTATGAAAATTCTCTCCTTTATATTCTGGAACAATTTGAGTAGAATTGGTTTCAACATTTCTCTGCATGTTTTGTAGTATTGGTGACTGAAACCACCTGTGCCGACCCTTTTTTCTGTTCATAGTTTTTTTTTTTTTTTTTAAACGGGCCCTTTAATTCCTTTTGCTAAGTTTTTTTGCCAAGGTTTTCAAATTTGCTAGAGTACAGTTCTTCACATATCCTGCCATTATCCTTTTTATTTGGTACATTCTAAACTGACACTTCCTATTTCGTTTCTTATTTGTCTTATTTACATGTTTTCCTTTAAATTTTCCAGTGGTTTGTAGATTTTATTAATTTTTCAGATACCAACTTCTAGTCTTGCTGATTCTTTCTATTATTTTTCTGTTTCATTAATTTCTTCTTGAATCTTTATTATTTATTTTCTTCTGGTATTTTAGGCTTATTTTGTTTGTTTACTTTCTGATTGTTTGAAATATTGGGCTAAGGTGTTGATTTTGGATCTTTCTTCTTTTTTGATGTGTGTATTTATTGCTATCAATTGTCCCATGAGTACTGCTTTATCTGTGTTCTAAAGATTTGGGTATATTGTGTTTTAATTCTCACTTGATTCAAGGAATTTATTAATTTCATGTTTTACTTCTTCTATTACTCAGTAGATTTTAAGTAAGGTGTTACTCAATTTCCACATGATTTTTTTTTCTTGATCTTCCCATTGTTAGTTTCTAATTTTATATCATTGTGATCTGAGAAGATGTTTTGCAGTATTTTAATGTTTTAAAAATTTATTAAGGCTTGTTTTGTGACCTGACATATGGTGTATTTTGGAGAATGATCCATGTGCAGTGGAAAAGGATGTATATTGTGCTGTTGTTCTTGAAGTTTTCTGTATATATCTATGAGGTCAAGTATTCTGATTACATTATTTAGTGTTTCTGTGTTTATTGAGTTTCTTTCTTGTTATTCTATGCTTCATTGAAAGTGTTGTATTACAACCTACTAATTTTGGGAGGTTGGTTATATATTTTGGAGCTCTTTAATCAGGTGTAT
>NW_006922436.1:708418-716082 GCF_000298275.1 Orycteropus afer afer
ACTGGTGGAATCATGGCACCTGTCTGCTCCTGCTAGTTGAGCAGGCAGCTGAGAGCTGAGGACCCATTGTCAGAAGACATTCCTGCCAGCCAAGAAAGTATCTGCAGGGAAGGCTCCTGAACTCAGATAAAGTTACTACCAGCTAAAAGAGGGTTATAAATAGGTTGTTTGGTCCTAGACATAGTTTCTGCTATGCCAAAACCAGCTTGGACCAGGATGTCTGATCTCAGGAAAGTTCCTGCCATCCCAATGGGCAGCTAGCTGGGTATAGGGTTCCTGGTCCCAAAAGGAGTTCCTGCCTACTCACCAGGCAATAGGAAGCAAGGAGCTCAATCCCAGAGAGAGTTCTTGCTGGTCTACAGAATGTCTGGAGGTAGGGCACTTGGCCTGGAAAATGTTCCTGCCAACTCAATGGGCAGCTGGTAGTCTGGTGGCAGGATGTCTGGTTACAGAAAAGTTTCTGCCCCCTCAAGAACTGTCTGCATGCAGGGCCCCTGTTCCCATAAGAAGTTCCTGCAATCTCAAAAGGCAGCTGGGTGTATGGTACCTTATCTCAGAAAAATGCACTGTTGGGCTGAAAGGTGGCTGGGAGCAGAGTGCCTGATCCTTGAACTACTTCCAGCCTGGTCAGAAGACAGATGAAGCCAGGGTTCCCAGCCCAGGAAGGAATCTCTGCCAATCCAGAAGGTTGTTGTTGTTGTTATGTGTCATCGAGTCGGACCCAAGTCATAGTGACCCCTCCTTGGATTTATTAGGCAGTGTCACTATGGAAGTAGATTGCACTTATTGCACTATGCACTATGCTACCAGAGCTCCCATGCAGAAGGTAGGTGAATTTAATGGATGACCACACTTCCATTTACCAGGAACGTGTGGGGTTAAAGAGGAATAAGGTGAATATCACACATTCTGGTCAGCAGCCATTGTCATGGGTGCCCATGCAATCCTTGTGAAGCAGTGCTGATTAACATGTTGTTACCCAGATTGGAGCTTCATTTGCAAATATTCAGAATGTCCATGCCATTAGGCCAGTCAACAATCTCCATTTCAGTTTCTTTTGCTAGTCAACATTTAATACACTTCTTTATCTTTTCCTTCAAAGTTCAGAGTTCCAAGATCATTATTTCTATCTGTTTCAATTGGTTTTTCATTTCTTTGTTATAGAGAGTCTGGTCTTGTCTGTCTATTCAGTCATCTTGATGGAAATCCTTTTTTCAAAGCAAGTTGATTGTATGTTTGATCAATTTCAGAGTGCATAAGTTACTAAAAGTCTGCAATTTCTTCATCTTTGACTTTATGTGTTGGTGCATAAATTTGAATAATATTCATATTAACTTGCTTTCCCAGAGGTATATTGATATTATCCTATCACTGATAGCATTGTACTTCAAGACAGATCTTCAAATGTTCCTTTTGACAATGAATGTGATGCCATGCCTCTTCAATTTATCACTCCGAGCATAGTAGACCTTTTGATTATCTGATTCTTAATGGCCAATATCAGCCCATGTCAGCTCACTAATGTTTAGGATATTGATCTTTATGCATTCCATTTCATTTTTGATCACTTCCAATATTCCTCAGTTCATAGTTCATACATTCCACATTCTGATTATTAATGGATGTTTACAGTTCTTTCTTTTCATTTTGAGTCATATCTCATCAGCAAATGAAGATACCAAAATCTTTACTCCGTCCACTTCATTAAGGTTGACTCTGTCTTAAGGAGGTGACTCTTCCCCAGTTTATTTTGAGTGCCTTCCAACTTGAGGGGCTCCTCTTCTGGCACTATATCAGATGTTTTACTGCTATTCATAAAGTTTTTCAGTGGTCAATTCTTTCAGAAGTCGATTGCCCTGACCTTCTTCCATGTTTGTCTCAATCTAGAAGCTCCCCTGAAACCTGTGCACCTGGGGTAACTTTACTGGTATTTAGAACACTGGTTTCATAGCTGGTTTCACAGCACAATGCAAGCTACAACAATATGACAAATTGGTAGACAAGTGGTGAGAGAAATATATACATATATGAAATTTTACATAATGGACTGTGATGCAAAAATTTTTAAAATATGAAATTGTAACATATTTGGTTTTACTTCACAGTCTAACATCACTTATAACCTACCTTATTGTTGTTAATATAAAGAAAAGAATAAATTAATGTTTTCTAAAAATTTAGGAAAACACAGCAAAAGAAAACAATATGTATGATTTGCCTATTTTCATTCTTGTCAAGCACTGCATTTCCTTTCACATGTTACACTTAGGTAAACCAGAGTAATTAACATCACATATTTATTCTTACTTCATTAGTGACATTTACACCTGTGCTATTAAAAAAAAGTGCTAATGTTTTATTTATGATTTTTTTAATAGTCTTTCTTATTGCAATTCACGTCATTCACATTTACCAAAGACAGAAACTAATAAAAGCTAGGTATTAGGTATTATTTATCCTTGTCCCTGACATGATAACAGCTTTAATGAAAAAAGGAATAAAAACCTAGACAGTAGTAATTACTCCCATCACATTTACTTCACAATGCAGATGGAGTATAATGCAGTGAGTTTTTATGCTGTGTCCTTCATGTATTCACATCACAGTGAAAAATACACAGAGCTGTCACTAAGCATAAGTCAAGCTGAACAAACGGGTTTTTAATTTTCACTAGAAAATACAGTCAACCCTCTGTACCTGATCTTACATGGAAGGACATTACAAAGACATATAAGAGGTTAAAGCATTTCAATATTGAACTCAAGGAGGTATGGTAAAAATATTTACATAAAGGCAATATAATAACAAAGAAATCAAAAGAAACACTCTCTATGCACGTCCATGTAAGAAAAGGAGCATTGCAAAAAGGAAACAAAGTTGAAGTTGATCAATATGCCTAAAAAGAAGCTATAAAAAGTCCTAGAGATTAATGATTTAGATTAAGGGGAAAAGCTGAAACAGTAGGATAGTTAAGCCCATGTAGTTGAAAACTAGGATGGCAGATTATTACAATCATTAATCTGCTGAATCTGATTGAGGGCAGTCACAAAAAAAATTGCAAGTGCTTTTAACATATGGGCCTATCCTATTTGTGACAACTGTCCATAAATCAATGATGCATGAACAAGAGCTTTATGGAGGACTAAATAGAACTGAAGAGTTTAAGTTTGAGCTGCTTTAAAATGTTATCATAATTTTAAGACATATTTAATAGATTATATCCAAATATGTCGGAAGGAAGGTTGGGCAATCCTACTTCCGTAGTGATACTGCCTCGGAAACCCAAGGAGGAGTCACTATGAGTCAGGTGTGACTCGATGGTACACAACAACAACAACAACATCCAAATATGTTTCTCACAAAAAAAATATGTTGGTTGAAAATGAAAATTGAAGACACTTGACTGAAATTTCAGATATCTGTTCCTATTATATCTTCCCCCTAATCCTGGCATATACAAATATGAGTAGTGATGATGATATAATATGCACATTTAACACAAGTATTGCTAATAGGAGTGATGAAATATGGCAGATGCTTTCTGTGTCATCATACAATCCTTGCAATTATCCTGAAATGCAGTTAGTGTTAAAGATTTTGACTGCTTATTTAATGTGAAGAAGCTGTTTTAATTAAGATTATTTTGCCCTTGAACAGAAAAGTTTTTGGCTTATTGTGTAATTTTCATTGTTCTAAGAAATAGAAACAACATTATTAAATAATACACCTACTTAATTTTTCTTCTTTTAGAAAAATTTTACTTTTTGTGTCAGAATAACAGTAGGAAGACAGAAAAACAATTTTAAAATCCTACAGTGAATGATACACTTGCAGGGTTGAAGTGTGTTTAAAAATATAACAGTAAATACAGTGGGAAGTACATAACTGACATAATCAATGTTGATTGCTTTGTCCCCATTGACTATATTATTCTGCCAGCAGTTTTTCAGTTAGTCAATAATTTCACCTGAAAGCATGATTTCAGGAAAAGGACTGGCATGATTTTTCAGTCCAACTTACAAAATGAGAAACCTGTGTAGAGACTTCCACTACATTCTAATTGTAGATATAGATTTGGCTCAAGACACCAGCTCAAAACTCTAAAATCGTGTTGTTTTCCTACTTATTTTGTCCCATTTTCTATATGTTGACTTAGATATTCTGAGTTCACTGCCTTCGGGACCAAGAATACCATGTCAGTGAATGGAGCTGGCATGTTTCCTACTCCAGGGTTTATTCTCCAATGTGTCTCACTAGTGATGCAGATGTCCTTACCCTCCTGCATTGTTTTCCCTGTACATCTTTGTCTGTGAAAAAGAGAAGCTTGGGTTCAGGTCTCCTTTACATCTGACTTGGATATTGCAAAAAAATTTCTAACTTGTCATCTTGTCGTTGCAACCATCCAATTTCAGAGTATCTTATATATTACTCTTAGCTATTTCCCTCAACAAAACATCAAATTATTCTTCTGCTCATGAATCCTCAGTGAGTCCAGGAAGCCTACATCATGAAATCAAAACTCTTTCCTATGGCTGTGATCTGGTCTCAGTACATCTCTCTTAGATTTTGTTTTGTCCCCATCTCCACCTTCATGACTCCCTAAGCCCTACAAAATGGTAGAAAAATTAATAGAATGATATAAAAGCACCAGTTTCTAAGTCATACACATTCATGAGTTCATACATACACATAACCCAGTGACAACTGACTGTGACAGCATGACCATAGCCAATCATACCATGTTTTCTTTTGTTTTTGTTCTGTTTTGTTTTTTCTCATTACTCTCTTCCTCTCATTTGTTCAGGCCACCATGGACTTCTGACAATTTTTCAATTATGCGATGCACACATTTTTCTATGTCTCTACTTACTTGATGTTCTTAACCTCCATGCCCTCACTTGCATTTTTGTGGCTCACAATTCCACTCTGAACTGAAAACAGAATCTACATGCAACTTCTTTAGTGACATTATCTTCATTTTATTTGTTCCAGAATTGTGATCACATGGGAATTTTTATCTTTCATAAGCCTTTCCACTATCCAGCACTCGTTATTTTTCACATCATATTAATAAATATGATAGTCTTCTTAATAGATTTTTAGCACAGTAAATGCGGAAAATGTTTCATTCATTTTTCCTTCTCATAGAGTGTAATAATCACTCAAAAGAATAATGAATTAAAAAGAAACATGCTAGTATTCATTTATAGCAATTGTTATAAAATAATATCTGCCTCTAGAATCCATATGATTTTAATGCAATCCATTTCAAGTAGGCTTTAGAAATAAATTAAATGGAAACTACATGCATTTGAAAAGAAGTTTTCATGCTTTATCTGAAGCTATTATAATAATTTTGACATGAAGTATAAATTAGGTTCACTAGATGACTGTAGAATGTATAATACATCTAGCCTTGCCACTCATTATTTCACAGTGAGATGATCACAATAGATTTTAACTGATCTTTCTAGAACTAGAGATCTAAATAGTCTAGTACTTCACAGCAAAGCCAAACTGTCAGAAACAATGCTAAGCTCCTCCTTCTGAATCAGTTATACTGACTTTGCTGCCTAATTCATAGAGCTGCACTAAAATCTGGGTTTTCAGATTTCTCATAAGCCATCTTGTGTATCTCCAAATTTATTGCTCAGTATTTCCTTAAGTGAATTCTTTACTTTAGAAAATTGATCTCATATATTCCCCATAAAATATGCCACACACTATTGGCTCTGCTCCACTTCTGACATAATTTCTACCACCTGGTAGGTCCTTACTTTCTTCCATTAAAGTTGTACACTTCATGGAAAGTATGCTTAACTGGAGTAATCCACAGTGATGTTTCTCCACCCTGAACACCTATGGAATTTATCATCTGAAGTTCTAAGTCAGATAAATTATGTTATAATTTAATTTCCTTTCCCTGTGTAAATGCTTTTTGCTTAAATGCATTTTTAGCAATTATTCTTATATTATTTTAATCTCCAAATTTTTAATTCTTATGATTTCTTAATATGTACATGTTATTGAAAATTTCTGGGTTCTAAACACCAAATGGAGAGAAAATAGGATAAATAAATAACATTGACAGAGTGGCCACAGGTATGGGCTCAAACGGAGCAATGACTGTGAGGATGGTATGTTGTTGCATGCCATCGAGTTGGACCAGACTCATAACAACCCCTCCTTGAGTTTCCTAGGTGTTATCACTATGGAAGTATATTGCCCAACCTTCCTTCCAAGGAGTGGCTGGTGCATTTGAACCAGCAGCCTTCTGGTTAGCAGTCAAGTGCTTGGATGTATAGGATTAGATAATGTTTTGCTCTGTTGTTCATGGGGTCACTATGATTTGGAACAAACTTGATGGTACCAAACAAAAACAATAATGAGAAATGAATAAATACATAAATAAAATTAATTGAAGAAAAATGGAAAATATGTACAATCTGTGATATAGAGAATTTTAGTAACTTCAGAAATTGATGGGTGTAGGATGAA
Source organism: Orycteropus afer afer (assembly GCF_000298275.1). Lineage (NCBI taxonomy): Eukaryota > Metazoa > Chordata > Mammalia > Tubulidentata > Orycteropodidae > Orycteropus > Orycteropus afer. The sequence continues at coordinate 714,917 of NW_006922436.1, forward strand.
TGTGAAATTCCACAGTGTATCTGTTAATGTCTTAATCAGAATGATAAGATGAGGGGGAAAAGCAAAAACAAAAACATGTGGGTCAAAATTATCAGTGTATAAAGAGAAATCTACTTCTGGCAAGATAGTGAAACAGGCAGACAAGGTACACAGACCCTCTGCAACAAAGAAATGAGAAATCATTTGAAACCAATACAGAAGGTAATCTTGGAACCCAGAACTTTGAATGGAAAGATAAATAAGAGGATTAAATAAATACTCACCAGTATAAGAACTTGAATGAAAACAGTGGATAAGGCAACAAATGGAGCTGTGGACTGCTGGCTGCCTAGAAGGCACAGCCATTTTGAATATTTGCAAGTGGCATTCCTGTGTTGTTGTTGTGATTTGCTGTCAAGTTTGACCCGACCCATAGTGACCCCTCATTGGGTTTCCTAGGTAATATCACTACGGAAATAGATTACCCAACCTTCCTTCCAAGGAGTGGCTGGTGGGTTTGAACTCCCAATTGTCTGGTTAGCAGTCAAGTACCTTAGGCATTATGCTACCAAAATAACCTAAAATTAGGTCAGCTCACCAAAGATGACATGGGCAAAGACTGTACTGGTGTCTGACAACCAGACAGGTAAACAGCAAAGAAAGAAGGAAACAGAGTTGGCAACTATTGCCCGTCCTGAGGGTGCTGTTATTTTGCCTATTGGCTAGTGATGCAGACATTTGGAATACATGCAAATGGTGTTGTTGTGACTTGGAAAGCAACCTAAGAATATGCTTCAGTTGCCAAAGGACAGCATGAACAACTACACTGGAGCCTTATGACTAGAAAGGTGTCATATTCCCCTTACTACTCTTATACCCCACATCTTCTTGGTAAGCAGAGGTGTGGCTGTACCCTGCCTGCATCTATATTCTTGAGCAGCAGGAATTCCATCTCAGTCTGTGCCCTGACAGACCCAAGGTGCCTTGACTCACCATCACAGTTTTGTTTTTGTTTGTTTTAAGACTTTTATTTTGTATATTCCATCTTTCTTCCTTTTTATTTACTGATTTATTTGCTTTATTTCCCTTCCCTGGTTCTTTTTTTTTTTTTTTTTTTTTCCAATGTTTTCTTTACTATTCTCTCATAACTACTCCCCCAAATATTGTTTTTTTCCTTATCTTTTATT
>NW_006922436.1:719382-719798 GCF_000298275.1 Orycteropus afer afer
CAGTTATTGATGTATCCAAAGTAAAATTAGCTTACAAGACTGCAATCAGGGAACCAGAGACATCGGTTGATAAGTGTGGACAATTATAAACCAAAAGAAGGAGTAAATAATGTAGGTACAGAACTTTGCAACTGTGAGGAAGTAAAGACAATTGCAAGATAGAATAGACTGTTCTGAACTTTGGACCAAAGCTATAAATCACAGGGTACTCTCAAGGAAAAATAATAAAGCTTCGCATCAATATAAAAAGAGTAGAACCAAAAAACATTTAACAAATACTAAAACAGTAGACACTAGGCAATGATAAAAAAAAATCATAAACAAAATAAACTCGGCACAGAAAATTATATGGAACAAAGAAATTAGCAACACCATGAAAAAGCAAATAACAACATGGCATCAATAAATTTATACTT
>NW_006922436.1:720615-725340 GCF_000298275.1 Orycteropus afer afer
TAGATGCACACAATAAAAAAGAAGAAAGAGCCAATATCAACACTTTAACCCAACATCCCCCAAAATGATAAAAAAAAAAAGCAACAACAACAACAAAAGCCTACAGTAACCAGAAGAAAAGGAACAGTAAATATTCAAGCAGAAATGAATGAAACAGAAAATAGAAAGGAGTTAGAAAAATCAACAAAACTAAAAGTTGGTTCTTTGAAAAGATTAATAAAATCAACAAACCACTGGCAATCTTAACAAATGAAAGGAAGGAGAAGATGCAAATAACATGAATAACAAATGAAATGGATAACCAACAGAAATAAAAAGAATAATATCAGGATACTATGAAGATCTAACTAGTAGCATAGTGCCTAAAGCACTTGACTGCTAACCAGAAGGCTGGCGGTTCAAAACCCCCAGCCACTCCTCAGAAGGAAGATAGGGCAATCTACTTCCATAGTGATACTGCCTTGGAAACACAAGGAGGGGTCGCTATGAGTCGGGTCCAACTCGATGGCATATAACAATAACAATAACAACATGAAGAACTGTACTTCCACAAATTTGAAATACTAAAAGAAATAGATTTCTAGAAACACATTACTTGCCTACACTAACACAGAGTGAGGTAGTTATTTAGAACATAACCATAACAAAAGAAGAAATGGAACTAGTCATTAAAAAAAATTACCAGAAAAAAAAAAAAAAAAAAAAAAAAAAAAAGTCCTGGTCCAGATGATTTCACTGGAGAATTCTACCAATCATTCAGAGAAGAACTGACATCAATCCTACTCAAACTATTCCAGAACATAGAAAAGGATGGAATCCTCCCAAATTCATTTCATGAAGCCAGTATAACCCTGATACCAAACAGAGACGCCACTGGAAAGGAAAACTACAGACCAGTATCCCTCATGAATATAGATGCAAAAATCTTCAACCAAATCTTAGCCAAAAATAGACTCCAACAACATACCAAAAATATAACACATCATGACCAAGTGATATTCATACCAGGTATATAAGGATGGCTCAACATTAAAAAAACAAAGTAATCCATCACATAAGTAAAATAAAGTAAAAGAATCATATAATCATATCGATAGATGCACAAAAGGCATTTGATAAAACCCAAAATCCATTCTTGATAAATACTCTCAGAAAAATAGGAGTAGAAGGGAAATTTCTGAACACAATATAGGGCCTATATGAAAAACCAACAGCCAACATTATTCTCAATGGTGAGAGACTGAAACCATTTCCCTTGTGAACAGGAACCAGACAAGGATGCCCACTATTTCCATTTCTATTCAACACTGTATTGGGTGTCATAGCCAGGGCAATAAGGAGTGAAAGGGAAGTAAATGGCATCCAAATTGATAAGGAAGAAGTAAAACTATCTCTATTTACGTGTGATAAGATCTTATACATAGAAAACCCCAGAGACTCAGCAAGAAAACTAATGGAGTTTACCAAAAGATTAAGCATAATGACAGTATATAAGATCACCATATACAAAAACCTGTTGGATTCCTCTACACCAGCAAAGAGGTCTCTGAAAAGGAAATAAGGAAATCAATACCATTTACAATAGTTACCAAAGGGATAAAATACTTGAGAATAAATCTTACCAGGAACACAAAGGAGCTATACAAAGAAAACTACAAAACACTACTTCAAGAAATTATAAGAGATCTACATAAATGGGAGAACATACCAAGCTCATGGATAGGAAGATTGAACATTCTGAAAATGTCAATACCACCCAAAGCACTCTATACATGCAATGCAATCCCAGTACAGATTCCATTAACATTCTTTAAAAACATGGAAAAAGCAATCACTAATTTTATATAGAAAAGAAAGAGACTTTGAATAAGCAAAGCACTACTGAAGAACAAAAACAAAGTTGGAGATCTCACACTCCCAGATCTCAAAACTTACTATATATAGTTACAGTATTCAAAATTGTCTCATATTGGTACAATGACAGACACATACAGCAGTGGAACAAAATTGAAAACCAGAAATAGATCTATCCACCTATGGTCAGCTGATCTTTAACAAAGGCTAGAAAGCCATTAAATGGGGTAGAGATTGTCTGTTTAAGCAATGGTGTTGGCAAAACTGGATATCTATTTGCAGAAAAAAGAAACAAAATGCATACTTTACACCATACACAAAAACTAACTCCAGATGGATCACAGACTTAAATATTAATCTTAAAACAAAAAGTTCATCAAAGAAAAAATAGGGGCAAATTTAGGGACCCTAATTTATAGCATAAAGACTATCAAGCATAACCAAATTGAACAAATGGTGAAAGATGATTGGGACATTCTAAAATTTATTTCTTATGTACATTACAAGATTTCTCCAAAAGAGTAAAAGGAGACGTACAGAATGGGGAAAATGTTCAACAAATACAAATCTGACTTATCTCTAAAGTTTACAGAAAATTTCAACACGTCAACCTTAAGGCAAACAATCTAATTAAAAAATGGGCCAAAGATGGGAACAGACACTTCACCAAAACATTCAGGCAGCCAACAAATACTGGAAGAAATGGTCCTGATCATCAGCCATTTGAGAGATGCAAATCAAAACAACAATGAAATACCATCTAACCCCAGCATTAATAGCTACATTCAATGAGACAGAAAACAAATGCTGGTGAGGATGTGGAGAAATTAGGACTCTGATACATTCCTGGTTGAACTATAAAATGAGACAACCACTGAGAAAATCAGCATGATGATTCCTTAAAAAGTTGAAAATAGAAATACCTTTTGATCAAGCAATCCAATTACTAGGCATATATCCTAAACAAGTGACAGGCAGAAGACGAATAGATATATGCACAGCCATGCTCATTGCAACACTATTCACAATAGCAAAGAGATGGAAACAATCTAAGTGTCCATCAACAAAGGAATGGATAAACAAACTCTGGTCTGTACATACAATGGAAAACTATGCAGCCCTAAAGAATATTGTAGAATCTGCAAAACAGTGTATAATGTGAATGAACTTGGAGGACATTATGCTGATTGAAATAAGTCAATCACAAAAGGACAAATATTTTATCAGTCCACTATATTGCATCAGTCAAGAGAAGGAAGGTTTATATATGGAAGGATATCTTCTTTGTTCATTACCAGGGATGGGAGGGGAGGGAAGGCAACATTTCAAGATAGATTGAAAAAAAAATGTGTGTGTGTGTATGCACATATATATATATATATATATATATATATACATACACAAACCATACACACACACGTATATGTCTATGTATATATACATATATTATTCGTGGTTACCAGAGGTAGGAGTGAGTGGGAAAGGGGAAGATTCTACTTGTGAAATATTGAGTTTATGGTAATGATGGTGGAATATTTTGGAATAGGATAGCAATAACAATGCACAACATGAAAAATGTCATCAATATCCTTGAGCTGTAAATATGGAAGTTATTTTATTGTTGAATATGAGCCACTCCTCGGAAGGAAGGTTGGGCAATCCTATTTCTGTAGTGATACTGCCTCGGAAACCCAAGGAGGGGTCGCTATGAGTCGGGGCTGACTCGATGGCACATAACAACAACAACAACAACATGTTGTTGTATATGTCTTCACCACAATAAAATTAAAGAAAACAAAACAAAAAAATTCTAAACAATAATAAAAAGAGAAAGGAACAAGGACAATTCAAGGAACGATAGTTGTTTTTTTCTTCCAAAAGGAGCCCTGGTGGTGCAGTGGTTAAAAACTCTGTTGCTAACTGGAAGGTCAGTGATATAAATGTATTAACCACACCCTAGGACAAAGGTGTGATAGTCTGCTTTTGTAAAGATTTCACCCATGAAACCGTAAGGAGCAGTTCTACAGAAGGGCTGCTATGGTTCTGAGCCAAGTGACATAATTGGGTTTATTTGTTTTTTGGCTCATAGATATGTGCACATCTCTCATTTAGAATGCTTCATCTGGCACGTGAGAGAGAATCAATAAATTAATTGACAGATTACAAGTGATATATGGGGGTACAGTTAACAAGGACGTCACATTGAATATTATGAGTAAACTCTTTGTTAAGGATTGAATTGTTTCCCAAAGAAATGTGTCGGGAATCCTAACCTCTATGCCTGAAGTTGTTTCTCTGCTATTCATAAAGTTTTCCCTGGCCAATTTTTTGAGAAGCAGATGGCCTCCTCCTTCTTCCTAGTCTGTCTCAGCCTGTAAGCTGGTGAAACCTGTGCACCATGTGCAACCCTACTGGGTTTGGCACACCAGTGGCACAGCCTCAAGCCTCACAGCAACATCCCACTACAGTAGGACAAACTGACCAATTTGTCTTCCTTAGCTGTTCAAAACCTCTCCAACTTCCACACCTTCACCTTACATAGATCCCTGCCTCTTTCCCACCACTTGGGAGGGGTGTGGCCTGGGTACCCGGCCTTACCTGGATCCCTGCCTCTGCTTCCTTGCTGAAGTATAGCAAGGACCACCAAGCTGGTGCAGGACCAGGTGGTGTTTCCTTGTGCTGTGCATAGGGTCGCTATGAGCCTGACACAACTCAATGACCCCTAACAAACAAAACAAAACATACCTGAGGTTATAATTTCATTTGGGAATGAATTGACTTTGTTATGCTAATGTGGCAGAATTCATGTGAGGTGTGTCTAGAGTAAATCTCTTTAGAGATATATATATATATATATATATATATATATAT
>NW_006922436.1:725440-729520 GCF_000298275.1 Orycteropus afer afer
CCATGCCAAGCCACATGAAGATCACTTAAGAGCAGAAGCTCAGAAGATACAAGGATCATCCTCCAGAACTCAGAGAGAGAAAACTTTCCTCTAGAGCCATCACCCTGAATTCTGACTTTCAGCCTCCTACACTGTGAGAAAATAAATTTCTGCTTGTTAAAGAGATCCACTTGTGGTAGTTCTGTTATAGGTAACAGAAGGATAAAGCAGCACCGGATAACTAAGACATGCTTGATATATATTAACTAATTTATAATGCAGTTATTAGATACATTAGTTTTTATGAGTCAGAAAACTGAGGCCCAGAGAAATGAACATGCCAATGTTACATTAAGATGCAGAGCCAGGATTCATGCTTAAGCTTATCTTAAACCTCATAATATAGCTCTCCTATAAGCCACACGGCCTCTCAGTTTATCATGTGATTATACACATGGATGACCTATGCCGAGAATGGCAAACTGTTGAGTCATTGCTTGATTACATTAAGTACAGAGGCCAGGTTTAAGAGCAGAGAGTAGGAGCCAGTTTAGGAAGGGCTGTGAACACCAATTTTAGGATGTGGTTTTCATTTTTATAGGCTGTGGCAAACGATTGCAGGACATATAAAACTGTGTGAAAGTGGGCTAGGGAGGGAGGTGATTGGAGATAGCAAAAGCATTTAGAAATATACTCAAAAATAATAGGCACTTAATTAAAGCATTGGAAATAGAAAGAAGAAGGGAAAAAGACAGGCTATTTCAGAGGTAAGGTCTACACAACAATCACAGATTGTAAATGGGAATGAGGATTTTAGTATATTGTCCAAGCTTTAATCTATTTGTGTGAGAGATGTTATTGTTGTTCCATTGCATACAGTTGAGTTGGTTCTGTCCTATAGTGACCCTATGTACAACAGAAAAAACACTACCTGGTCCTGAGCTATCCTCACAATCCTTGCTATTTGAATTCATTGTTGCAGTCACTATGTCTGTATATCTTGTTGAAGATTTCCTTTTACTTTGCTAACTCTTTACTTTATCAAACATGGTGTCCTTCTCCAGGAACTGGGCCTCTTGATAACATGTCCAAAGAAAGTGAGACCAAGAGTAGGCAGTAATGATTTTAAAAAGAGAACGAAACCAAACCAAACTCACTACTGTGCAGTAGGTTCCAACTCATAGTGACCCCTCCTTGGGTTTCCAAGGCGGTATCTTGAAAAAAGTAGAATGCCCAGTTCCTTCCAAGGAGTGACTGGAGAGTTTGAACCTCCAGCCTTCTGATTAGCAGTCATATGGCTTAGACACTATGCCACCAAACCTCCTAATAAAAGAGCTAAATGGGTGAAATTGAAGATTTTATCCTTGAAAGCTGTGTTAACGTAGAGAGATTATGAAATAATAGAGGGCACTTCTCCAGACAATTGTGAAGCTCTTAATTGTAACCTAGGAAAGGGGACACACACTGATTAGATGATAGCAATATGAGTTTATGAGTGGAGCTTGAAGCAAAGGGTTTAGATGGTTTTAGCCAAAGGTAAGTATATAAAGACAAGAAGCTTTGGATTTTAAAGGTTCCTGAATAAATTGTAAGAAACAGTCCAAGAACCAGGTAGAAATAGAGAAGTGATGGTTTCATGGAAATAAAGATGCAGAGAGTTTCAAGGTGTGAGTCTTCAGCAACAGAAATAATTGCAATATTCTTAAAAGCTGAAATTTAAAATATAAAACTTTAGAGAGCAAAGTTTATTTAGTAAGAGCAACTGCAATGAAGTAGAATAGAAATCTAAATGCAGTGGGTGAAAGCTGGCACAAGTAGAATGTTCTTCAGGAAATTTGTTTGAGAAAACAGAGAGTAAAACAGGAATTTATCAGGAGTTGTTAAAATAAATGCAAAGGATGATGTAATCTCCTAAGAATTAATTAGGCTTTAAAGTGTTATCTGAAAAAGAAAACAAACAAACAAAAACCCTGCATCTATCTACCTACCTACTTACCTTTTATTTTCTTTCTATCTATAAATTCTGACAGTTTCTGAGTTTTTAGAAGCATCCTTTTTTTCTCCATGATTCATCGACTTCAAAAATTTTACATTTGATAAAATATTACGTTGGGAGTAACTTTGCATTACTTTTATATTAACACATTATATTATTGCAAAGGAAGATTCATATTCTCTTTGGCTACTCAGAATCTGAACTTCTGGGTGGACTTGAACCTCTCTCTAACGTGCTGTTAATTGCCAAGCATATTACTTATTTGCATCACCCAAGGGCTCCAGTCAGGAGCCAGAGAAACGAGAAGGCACTGCATAAACTCCTCTTGGGAGCAGTGACTGTGGCAATGAGTTCTAGTTTCCAGGGACAGCACTAGGGTTAGGGTTGATACTTTTGTTCAATCACCAAAGCACATGTTTTGATCATGTTGGCAGAAGGGACCAGTCCCTGGATATCATGCTTGGTAAAGTAGAGGGTCAATGTAAAAGGGGAAGATTCTCAATGAGACGGATTGACACAGTGGCTGCATGGATGGACTCAAACATAGCAAGATATGAGGATGGCACACGACCGGGCAGTGTTCTGTTGTACATGAAATTGCCATGACTCGGGACTGGCTCAACACCACATAATATCAACAATAACATTCAGTTCCCAATGGAAGCTATATTGGCTGCAAAAAGAACAATGTTTGTAATCCACAAATGCTACAGCAAGTCTACATTATGACATTGAGTGATTTTCAGGGTTCCTCAAAGTCTGTATCTACTGAACTTTCATTTTCTTTCTGCTAAATTATTTACATTATTTTATGTGCTTTGAAACTAAAATCATTTAACTAGTCCACTTTTTATATTAGGTAATACATGTGATATCATTCTATGAGTTAAGAAGGATAAAAGTCAACTAATATAAACTTCTGGAAAAGTTCTAGGCTTTACAAATATTGTTTATCATGTTATTTCATTATATATATTTGTCTCACAAAAGTTTCAATATCTGTTATGATATCTGCAAGGAGAATAATGTTATGTATCTTATTAATTTGAACATAGTGTAGATTGAGATGCTTTATCCATATTAGGAATATGGTTTTCTTTTGTTTTGAAGTTTTGTAGCCAACACCTTTGTAACTGTAGTTTGGTAATGGCAAAAATCCATTAATTTAATTTCTCTTGCATACAGTGATGTCATTTTATAACAAGATAGTGTAAATTTCAAGATATTTGAAACAGAATATTTGCTTAGTCAACAGGTGTTATAGGAAAGCTCTCTCCTATCTCTTTATATTGATTTGCTCTACAAGTTCACAAGTAATATATTTCCTGATATAATCATATTATTGAATAATTTATTTTTAAAATAAATTTCAAATTCCACATGAGTGTATCAAAACTCAAGTCTTTGATAGAGGCAAAATGGTGGTGTTGTTGTTATGTGCCATAGAGTCAGACCCAACTCATAGTGACCCCTCCTTGGGTTTCTGAGGCAATATCACTACGGAAGTAGATTGCCCAACCTTCCTTCTGAGGAGTGGCTGGTGGGTTTGAACCACCAGTCTTCTGCAAAATGGCATAAGCTCTTTTAATTATATAATACTACTATCTATATAGGAGTTCTGGTAGCATAGTGCCTAAGACACTTGACTGCTAACCAGAAGGCTAACTACCTCGGCAACTCAAGGAGGGGAGGCTATGAGTCGGGGCCTACTCGAGGGCACACAACATCAACAACAGCACTATCTATATTGGTTCTAAATGTTATTACATCATCAAGTCCCATAAAAATTATGTGTTTAAATTATGGCCAAAATGTATCAATTAAAATTTTAAAAGCACATGGTTAAATACATGAAAACAAAGCTTTGTTTTTAAAATTGTATTCTTCATTATATATATATATTATCACTTCCACAGTGTATGGCCCATGTATTTGGGCTCTTCAAACAGAACAGAGTTATGATTCTTAAACTAATCGCCCATTAGTTAACGGTTATTCTAAGCAATTGGGTTACTCTAGTAAGAAATTGGAAGATCTGGTCTTTAAAAGAGGTGTGAAGTATATGTTCTTAATTTTAAATCTATGTTGTTGTTGTTGTTAAGTGC
>NW_006922436.1:730012-740782 GCF_000298275.1 Orycteropus afer afer
ATATGTATCTAAGTATATACTTTAGCAGTTTGTGGAGGATTAAATTGAAAACTCTAATATATTTTTTTTAACTTTTTATTGTGAGTTGGGTGAAAGTTTAAAGAGCAAATTGGTTTTCCAATCAATAATTCATACACATTTTGTTTTGTGATATTGATTGCAATCCTCAAAATGTAACAGCACTCTTCCCATTTCCTCCATATCTTTACTGTTTCTGTTTGTCCTTTTTCCTGTCACTACTGCCTTCTGACCTTTATTCCTGGGCAAATACTGCCCTTTTGATCCTGTATATTTGATTGTTCTTAGGAGTGGGTACCTCCCTGATGTTATTGTTCACCTTATGCACCTGGCTGAACGTTGAGCCCTGGGTGTGAGAGTTCAGGCTTGAAGGATGTCTAAGGGATACAGTTCCATCAGTTTCTATCCAACATGTAAGCCTCGTCCTGTTTTTTTTTTTTTTTAATTACTTTCAGTTTTGTTCCAAAACTCTATCATTTTGAGCATCTAATATTTAAAAAGGAGATCTGGTAACAGCTTGGTTAAGGCATTCGGCAGCTAACCAGAAGGTTAGTGGTTCAAACTCACCAGCTTCTCCACAGCAGAAAGATGAGGCAGTCTTCTTTGGTAAAGATACACAGCCTTAGAAACCTTATGGGGCAGTTCTACTATGTCCTATGGGGTTGTTATGCATCAGAATAAACTCAACTGCAGTGGGTTTGTTGGGGTTTGGTTTTAATTAAATAAGGAGCTCTGGTGGCATAGCGCCTAAGGCATTTTACTGCTAACGAGAAGGTTGGCGGTTCGAACCTACCAGCCACTCTACAGAAGGAAGACTGGGCAATCTACTTCCATAAAGATTTACCTCCTCAGAAACCCAGTGAGGGTTGCTATGAGTGGGAATCTACTCCATGGCGGTGAGTTTGGTTTTTTGGTTTTGGTATGTTTATCCTTGCAGCAATCCTTTTAGACACATTAGCACCTCAAATGCAATTGCCTCTTTCATGATTTGCTTCAGACCTTGTTCTTCCAGAAAGATTAATCCTATAAAAAGTAGCCTGTTGCCTATTGCTGTGGAGTCAATTCCAACTCATAGTGACCACACAGGACAGAAGTGGAATGTTCAGAGTCTTTCCAAGGCTATAAATCTTTGTGGGAGCAGACTGCCACATCTTCTACCACACAGTGGCTGGAGATTTCCAACAGCCAACTTTTCATTCAGTAGCAGAGTCCTTAACAAATGCACTGTTGTTGTTGATATGTGCTGTGGAGTCAGACCCGACTCACAGTGATCCTTCCTTGGGTTTCTGAGGCAGTATCACTACAGAAGGAGATTGCCCCATCTTCCTTTCGAGGACCGTGGTCCTTAAAAGAGTAGAGATGTTATAAATATTTGACAGTTCTGCTGAACTTGTTTTCTCCCTATTGTTTTATTATATAATAATACATTCAGTCAGCTCCTTTACCCCAGATTTCATGGAATAATTGTAAGAATTTTTTTCTGGTGCTTATAAGTCAGAAGTGTTTATTCTTTTAGAGAATGTTTTTGGACATTTTAATGCTTTCTATGCAAAGTAAAAATTAAAGTTAAATTGGAACATAATTGATAGTAGTTCCATTTTTAGAAATACTGCTTTACATTATAATTTAGCATATAAAATGCACAGGATTTTCTTTTAATGATGTTCTTATTTGCATCCTGTCAGCGTAAATTTACTGCCAATATTTCCCATTATCTATGACCATACATATTACTAATACATTTGAGAATTTTAGACTGATTTTATTATTCTCACAGACCGTTCCATAAATAAATATTATTCACAGTCATTTGCAATACAGGTATTTTATGAATTTAATTTCAGTGAAAAAATAGGCTTACATGAAACACTTCAATGGATGGATGCATGCATTAACATCCAATTCTATTTGCATTTGTCATTCTTGTATAACCAGTGCTAGTTAATGTTCAAGAATCATCTATAAATAAATATTCTGTTTTTCAAAGCTTAAATAAATACTCTATACTTTTTGTATGCAAAATGCCAGTTTTGTAAGCCATAAAATTTAATAGGTTTACTTATTAATAAATTAAAAGTGTTTTGGGACTGAAATATGCCTAAATAAGAAAAATGGTTATATGAAAAATATAACCAGTATAAACATTTCTCATTTACAGAAATGGTCATAGCTTTAATTTCTTAACTTCCAAAAGGTGGACAAAAACCTACAGGAATATAAAAAACTTACCTCTTTCATTGGTGGCAAAAATTATTCTAACTTACAAAGGAAGGACATTTTAAACTTTTATAATTAACATCAATTTTTAATTAGTATCACTGTTGCTATTAGGAAAAATTAAGACCTAGAGAGAGTTCAAAAAGAGATGAACTATCCCAGTGTAATTACCACAACTCCCAGCAGTCTTCTCTCATCTGATTAACACCACAGCAGGGTATTCATTCTAACACACAGCTAACTGCCATGATCACAATAAAAATAGTAAGGGTGAGAAAACTCACAAAAGAGTTTCCTTGGCATTTAAGATTAAGAATTCAAATTTCTTTTTGTTGTTATGTGTAAAATCAGAATTCAAAAGATTCCAAGGAAATTCAAACCATCAGTTACTTCAATCAATTTTGAATACTGTACATGCAATATTAAAGAATAATTGAGGCACTTGAATTATGATGTTGTTGAGGAATATTGAGTATATCACAGAGTATCAGAAGAATGGATAAATCCATCTTGAAGAATACAGCCTAAATACTGACTAGAATTGAGGATGGCAAGACTTCATCTCATATACTTTGAACATATTACCAGGAGGCCCTACCCACCCACAAAACCCACTTCCATCAAGTCAATTTCTGGTCATTATGACCTTATTGGACAGAAGTGAACTGCTACATAGCATTTCCAATAGTGTAAATCTTTATAGAAACAGACTGCCACATCATTCTCTCACAAAGCAGCTGATGGATTCAAACCACTGACCTTTTGGTTAGCAACAAATCTCTTAACTACTGAACCAACAGTGCTGCTTCAGAAGAACGTGTCCCTGGAGAAGGCCATAATGCTTAGTAAAGTAAAGGATTAGTGAAAAAGGAAGAAATTGAATGAGGTGACATGACATGGGCTTCAACAACAGACTGACGCACAGCAGTGATTTTGAGGATGGCAGAGGACAGGGCAGTGTTTTGTTGTGTTGTATGGAGGGTCCATATACGTCAGAACTGACTTGAAAGGACCTAACAACAAGGCATATATAAAAGATCTAAAAGTTAATCTTTCAACAAAATAAAACAGAAAGGGGAAAAAAACAAAAAAAACAAACAAAAAAAAACTTCATTCCCCTCAGGTCAAGGAAATATTTCACTCAACACTTGTAGTAGTTAAGGTTTTGTGTCAACTTGGCTGGGCAGTGGTTTGGAGTGGCTTGCAGCTGGATAAAGTTATTGTCCATGATGATACTGTAATCACCTCCATGGTGGAATCTTCTGGGAGCAGCTAAGTAGTTTCCTTTGGGATGTGGCCTGCTTCCAGCATATATGTAGAAGCTTTTAATAAGATTTCTAGCTTTTTGGCACATTCGAATCCTGCATTTGGCCAAGTCTTCAACTCTAGTTCCTGGATTTGAACAAGTAGCCTGTCTTGTTGTTTGATGATTTTGGGATTATGCCATTTGACTTGCCATTCTTGGGTTCATCAGTCTCAGTAGCTAGTAGTTGCATGAGTCAGAAAAATCCTTCAGCTCCAGTGGGCCTGGAACAAGATGCAGAGCTGAAGCCCAAAGTTGAGGGACCTACACCAGCCCCTAAAGCAGATGCACTGAGTTTGGACTTCTAGCCTCCTAAACAGTAAGAGAATGATCTCCTGTTTGTTAAAGCAATCCTCTTGTGAAATTGCTGTTATAGTAGCACTAGAGAAACAAGACGCTAGTTGGCAATTGTGTTCTGAATTATTGGCTCCTTATACAAGGTATGGATTAAAATAATTTCTTCAATAATAGAAAATCATGTATGTTAGCAGCTGTTTTTTTAAGAGATTTAAGTTTGTTTGCATATGCACATTTATGTTTTTACAGATAAATTGTTGCTGTTGTTAATTATGGAGTAGCTTTGGACTCTTGGTGGCCCCATGTGTACAAAATAGAACTGCTCCCTAAGCTTTTTAAGGCTTTGACCTTCCAGAAGGACCTAACCAGATTTGCCTTCTGAGGTACTGCTGGGTGGGTTCATCTACTAGTAGTGAGGAGTTGACCCATTTGCACCACTCAGGGAACTTTACAGATATGTGGGTATGTTAGTATAAACATGAGTGGAAGAAGTCCTAGAAACATTGCAGATAATTCATTCCCCAAGTTAATCTGATATTACTTGAATTTCTATAAGATCATTTTCAGTTTTCTTTCATTTTTTTTAGTTATTGTATTTTTTAAAAAAATTTAAGAGCTTGTTTTACATTCAATGTAATGTGTACATTTAGTTTCACTCCCCACTTGCCTTGTCCAACCCTAACCCAGTCTCCTCCCCTCCCTATCTTGTAACCCTCCTCCTGTACCTCTCATACTTAAGCACTTCTGTATTGTATTTGTTTTTTCAAAGCCCACATTAAAAACATATTTTTTTTTGGTCAATTAACTATTTAGAATCAGTCTTTCATTTCAAAGGTGGCAGCTTCAATGATGTTTTCCATGTACGGAAAATATTCTTATTGACCAATAAGAATAAATAATCAGCAAAACATAGTGGATATTGTACATTTAATCATAATTTAATTAATCACATTGTAATGCATTGGGTGAATTTTCAATTATTAAATATTGATGATTATGGAGTTAAAATCATGTTTTATATTTCCATTGCATTTTTATGATTACTTCATAAACCAAGCAGGAAAAATATAGGAGGAATTAGAAAATACAGAGGCTTATTGATATATATATATTTTTTATCTATAGAAAATCTTTGAAAATGTGATGCAAAATAGCTACAGTTCCATTATTTACTGCACTTTAAGTAAAATCTTCCAAAATTTTTGGTTTTCATAATCATATATATCGTTTGCTCTTTGACATCTCAGTATGTGAAATTTCAAATTTAACATATAGTTTAGAAAATACTTTTTTGAAAATATTATTAATGATATGGTTGTATGTTGGACAGCATAGGGCATGGCTTACTCTTGAGAGTACTATCATCTTCTCCAGAATTTAAAGTAATAACCTGTCCAGTCTCTCAGCTTTCTAATGCCACAAGCCTTTGTGAATACTCCTTGTACAAAACAACATAGTAAACTTGTTGAATTACTTGTCAACATACACAGTTCCTATTAGGTTCTGAATTCATGTTTATAATTTAAGAGAAGGGAGATATTTCTTAATGCAAGGACAAGATTTTATGTGAGATTGGGAGGCTGTGAAAAAATAATGTAATTCAGAGCAAATATCATATATGAGAATGGCAATGGTATTAATGAAAAATCAAAAACAAACCCATTGCCATCAAGTTAATTCTGACACATAGGAAGCTATAGGACACAGTAAAACTTCCCCATAGGGTTTCCCAGGCTATATTCTTCAAGGAAGCAGACTACCACATCGTTCTCTTGTGTAATGATTGGTGAGTTTGAACCACTAAATTTTGTTTAGCAGTCAAGCACTTTAACCACTATGCCACCATGTTCCTATTACTAATAGGAAAAATATTAATACAAATTTTATATGAATTTTTTTTATTATTTTTAAATGTATTGTTTCAGGGAAAAGTCATAAAAAGAAGTTTAAAGAAAAAAGATGCAGAGGACAGTAAGGACTCTGGGTCAAAACACAAAATGGGAAAACAAAGAGAGTAGAATCATTAAAAGGCTACAAAAGCCAAAATATAATATGCAAATAAAATTGAGGACAGGTGGAGTCTAGTTGTTTCAGAAAAGATCTTGGTTGTACAGATGTTAAATTTTACCTAATTACTTTCTAAGAAAGACTAGATACCATACTTGTTCTGTGCTATGTGACGAAGCTTTGTGATTATATAGTGCTCATATACTGCAATCAGTCATGAAAATTTTAATGAGAACTCTAGCTCAGAAAACAAGTATTTTTTCAGAGGATGATGTAAATTCAAATAGAAGAAATGCAAACTATACCAACAATCATCATGGAAAGAAGTATAGAATTTTCCAAAACATCAGCAGGTGCAAGACAAACCTGATGATGTGGAAATCCATCAAATAATAAATTCTGTTCTACAGAGAGAGAAAAAATGTTTGTAATGATAAATTTTCCTTGCATTTTGCTTTTGAAATAGATTTTCACTGAAATATTTTCATAATTATGTTGTTGTTGTTATGTGCCGTCGAGTCAGACCCGACTCATAGCGACCCCTCCTTGGATTTCTGAGGCAGTATCACTATGGAAGTAGATTGCCCCTTCTTCCTTCCGAGGAGTGGCTGGTGGGTTTGAACTGCCAGCCTTCTGGTTATTAGTCAAGTGGCTTAGTCACTATGCTACCAGAGCTCCTCATAATTAGGTACAGAATAGATTTCAATAAAGGTTCTTTGGCTTTGGCTGAACACTTGAAGAACATTTTTAAAATAATAATTCTTGGACTTTAACCAAAAGTATTCTAATATAATAAGCTAGATAGAATTTATCAACTTTAAAATTTGGTATTTATTTTATAATTTATAATTTATATATTTAATTAATTTCACAAATATTGAAATTGTCAAGGATTTCATTTTACTTGGACCCACAGTCAATGTCTATGGATGCAGTAGTCATCAAATGAAATGGCAAAGATGGTGGAATAGACAAACAAGCTATCCAGATCCTGGAAAACAAAAAAAAATTAGGTACCAACTGAAACAAATACACATGATAATACTTGAACTCTGAGATTCAAATGAAAAGATAAAGAAATGGGTCAAATACTGACTAGTAGGAGAAACTGAATGAAAACTGCAAATAAGGAGACAAAGGGAACCATGAACTATAGACTGGCCTGAATGAATGGGCATGTTGTTAACTGCAAACGACATTCTAAATATGACAGCAACATGATAATTGACTCCACTTGCTGATGACTACATGGGCACCCATATTGGTGACTGGTGACCAGAAAGGTGTAATATTTCCCTTATTCTCCTTGTGTGCCACACCCTTGCACTGAATAGAGGTGGGGGCATCACCCCACCACCACCCATCTTCACAATCAGCAGGAATTCCATCCTGCATGTGGTGTCCTGTGTACAGCTGCTGTCTGGGCAAGCAAGAACATGTTCTGGGAACAGGCACCCTACTCTGAGCTGCCTTTTGGGCCAGCAGGAAGTTCTTCTGGTACTAGGTGGCTTTTGAAACGACAAGAACATCTACAGGGAGCAAGCGTGAAGCCCCAGCTGCTTTTGGGCTGGTTAGGAAAACCTGGAAAAAGTGGCTTTGCACCCAACTATGTTTTAAGATGACAGGAAATTTTGGGACTAATACCTTGCTCCCAGCTGCCTTTTGAATTGGCAAGAACTTTTTTTCTGGGTCTAGGCACTTGCCCCTAGATCTCTCCTGGGCCAGCAGGAACCCAATCCAGAATCAAGCATCCTGGCCCCAACTGCCTTGTGGGTATGCACGAACAAGTTCTAAAGACAAGTACCCTATTCCCAACTGCCTTTGGGGCAGCAGGAACTTGTTATGGGACCAGGTCCCCTACAATCAGCCAGTTTTGGGATAGCAGGGGTATTTTCTCAGAATATATCTCCTGCCTTCAGTTGCTTTTTGGGTAGGCCAGAACTCCTTCTGAAACCAGGCACCTTGTTCCCATATGTCTGTTGGGCCAGCAGGAACTTTCATCCAGTCCAGGTGCCTTGACCCTGGACATCTTCTGGACTAACAGGGACTATATCTAATATCAGATAGTCTGCCTCCAGCTGTAGGGAATGCTTGTAGGACTAGGCAACCTGTTCCCAGCAGCCTTTTGGGTTTATAGGAACTTCTCCAGTTATAGGAATCTTGCCCTCAGATACCTTCTGGGCCAGTAGAAACTCCTTTTTGGACCAAATTTCCTGCCTCCAGCTGTCTTTTAGCCTAACAAGAACTCCTTCAAGAAGCAGATGTCCTGGTCCAAGAGCCTGTTCTGCCAGCAGAAAGACAGAATGGATGCCATGTCTCCCCAGTTTTCTTCTTTTAATTTTTCTGTTTTTGCTTCTTCCTTTTTTCTTTTTCTTTTTCTTTTTCTATTCCTTCCATGATTCTTTTCTTTCTTTTTCCTTGTTACCTTTTTCTTTTTCATTCTTTCCTTCATTTTTCATTCTTCCCATCCCTTGTTTTACTTTTACACTTTTCTTCTTAATTCTTTACTATTCTGTTTTGCTTGCTGTTCTTTTCCACTTTCCCAGAAATGTGTTCACTTTCTTTTTTTGGTCTTTTCTTTCTCTCTTTATCCTTTCTTCTCATTTTCTTTCTTTTTATTTATTTATGTTTTCACTTTTTGTGGCTTTTGTTCTTTGCAGTTTCTCTTGTTTTAAATATCTCTATTATTTTATTTATTTATTTTCTTTTTTGTTGTGCTATATTTATTATTTGTTCTCTTTTTTAAAGATCATTCTTATTTTTTATCTTTTTGTTTTGTTTTTGGTCACATGTAATGGGAAACAGCAGCCATGCCCACATGTCCTAACTATAGCCTCACCTCCTCTAGCTTTAGGGTTTCCTCCTGATTTTGCCACAACAGATCAATGACAGAGGATGGCCCCTCTAAGGGTGATCTCTCTATACCCCTCAATACAAGCCCAACTCACTCCCAACAACTCTACATAAATAGTAAATAGAGAGCTTTGTACACATTTTCATCCTCTTTTACACCCACCAGGAGACAAGAGATGAGTAAATAAGTGGTGACAATCTACTGAACACAGTAGCACATCAGCCCTACTTGATTAAATATATCAAACAAAATAAAGCACACATACACACAGAATAATACATAAATAAAACTAGGGGAATCACAAAAAAATACAATCCCCATTTAAATACGAATAAAACAACATCAAAATGTTTTGGAGACACCTGACATTTCCAATTCATGTAAAGAAACAAGGTAAAATAGTATAAACAAGTGACCAAAATATCTATCCCAGAAAGCTCCCTGAAGAAGAAATGTCATTGGAAGTACATAACAAGGAATTCAAAAGAATTATATTTAGTCACTTCCCACTGATTGAGACTGACTTCAAGGAAATCACTGAAAAAATTAAGGAAAATACAGACAAAGCTCTAGAAGAATTGAAGGTAATATACATACACACACACACACACACACACAATAACAAACTGAAAAAAAGTGAAAAATGGGAAACCATACAAAAATAGCAAAATCCAGAAGATTAATACTAGGATTTCAGGTATAGATAACTCTTTGTAAGGGTAGAGGAGTAGAATTGAATCAATGGAAGACCATATTAGTGATATTGAAGGCAAATTTCTCAATACTAATTTGTTAAGGGAATAATAAGAGAAAAGAATGAAAAATAAATAAATGAATAAAGTAAGACCAAGATTTATGTGGGACACCACCAAGAGGACTTTCCAATGTATGAGCAGAATTCTGGAGCAAGAAGAGACAAATAAACCACAGAGAATAGTGTTGAAGATTTGTTGGAAGACAACTTCTATAATATGGTGAAAGATGAGAAGATGTGGATTGAAGAAGTTCCATGAGCTCCAAATAGGATAGACCCCAAAAGAAACTCATCAAGACATACCATAATTATACTTTCAAAAAGAAAAAAAATGTCAAAGAAAGTATGATGAAAGCAACTTGGAAAAAAAGAAATGTTACTTTAAAAAGACAACCAATGAGATGAAATTCTCATTTCTCAAAAAAAACCATGAAGACAAAAGAGCAATGGAATGGCATATATAATATTCTGAAAGAAAAAAAAAACTTGTCAACAAAGAACTATATAATCAGCAAATGTCTTTCATATATGATGGTGAAACTTGGACAATTAGAGATAGACAGCAAATAATGGAATTTTTAGAATCCAAACCAACCTTTCAAGAGATATTAAAACAAGTCTTTCTGATAGAGAATCAACAATAGAAATAGGCAGGAATCTGCTATTAATACACATGATACCATCACTCAGAAATCAACTAAGATGCAGAAGTATTCCAAGTAAAAGAAATGTACAAGACTTTATCAAAGGAACAAGAGACACCAATTTGTAAATGAGAACAACTACCAAAAAAAAAAAAAAAAAAAAAAAAAAAAACAGAGGTGATAAATAGTGTAGCCAAAGAACTTACAAATTGAGAGGAAGTCAAGGTGATTTTGAGACAGAATGGTGTATTTTAAATATTGGAAGAAAATAATAAATTACAGGGTAACCACAAAGAAAATCAATAGACATTTTCATCAAAATTAAAAAGGGAAAATTCATAAGTATTTAGCAAATACCAAAACAATAACAATAAGGAAATGATAAGATAATTCAGAAATTAAATGAGCTTAGTATAAAAAATTATATGGAACAAAAGATATCAAGTAAACCAAACCAAACCAAACTCACTGCCATAGAGTTGAATTGACCCATAGCAACCTCTCCTTGGGGTTTTGAGGCAGCATCTCCATGGAAATAGACTGTCCAATCTTCCTTCTGAGAAGTGGCTGGTGGGTTTGAACAACCAGCTTTCTGGTTAGCAATCAAATGCCTTGGGCTTTACACCACCAGAGCTCCAACAGCACCCCACACACACAATACACACACACACACACA
>NW_006922436.1:743057-743645 GCF_000298275.1 Orycteropus afer afer
TACTTCAGAGGTCACTGGAGCTAGAGGTTTTCTCCACTCAGACAGCTACTGGCTGCTGAGACTCACAAGCCCAAGGTGTCAAGTAAAAAGGTGCAGTCCTGATGTTACCAAACCACATGGCAGGACATTAATTCAAGTCCATTGAAAGATCCAAGGTTGGCAGAGCATGGTAGGCTGCTGACCAACGACACAGCTACATGCAGGGTTCAAGCATGCCATAAACTAGAGACCATTCCCCAAGATTTCTCCTTATATACAGGAAGCAGACCACATCCCTAACGCAGCTATTCAGCTGCTCACAGTAGATTCCACCATGGAGTTGATTTTCAGTCTCATCACAGGGAATACTACATCCAGTTGCCCAGCCATTCAACCAGGCCCAGCCAAGGTTTCACCAAATGTAATGGCCACAAACAGTGATCCAGAAGACAGTGGAAATTATAGAACAATAGCGTAGTGCCTAAGGCACTTGACTGCTAACCTGAAGGCTGGAGGTTCAAACCCACCAGCCACTCCTCAGAAGGAAGGTTGGGCAATCCTACTTTTGTAGTGATACTGCCTCGGAAACCCAAGGAGGGGTTGCTATGA
>NW_006922436.1:749050-750363 GCF_000298275.1 Orycteropus afer afer
AATGCCACACCATTCCTCTTCAATTTGTCATTCCTGGCAAAGCAGATCATATGGTGATCTGATTCAAAATGACCAAAATCAGTCCATTTCAACTCACTAATGCCTAGGATATCAATCTTTATGTGTTCCATTTCATTTTGACAATTTCCAATTTTCCTAGATTGATATTTCATACATTCCATGTTCAGATTATCAATGGATCTTTGCAGCTGTTTCTTCTCTTATTGAGTCATGCCACTTCAGCAAATGGAGGCCCCAAAAGCTCTGCTTTATCCATGTCATTGAGGTAGGCTCTACTCCAATGAGGAAGCTCTTTCCAGTCATATTCTGAGTGCCTTCCAAACTGAGGGGCTCATCTTCTGGCACTGTATTGGGCAATGTTTCAGGCCTACTCATAGAATTTTCCAGTAATATATCACATAGTGTTTCATTAATATTCATAAGGTTTTCACTGGCCAATTCTTTGAAAAGTGAATGGCCTTTTTTGTCTTCTGAGTATGTCTCAGTCTGGAAGCTCCACTGAACCTTGTCCACCATGACACCACTGCTGGTACATCCTCCAGCCTCACAGAAACACAGTATGACAGACCAACAGACAAGTTTGTCTCCCTTAGCTGTTCCAAAAGCTCTGCTCACTTCCTGGGCTACCCCCTACCTGTTCCTACTGGTCCTGTCTGCCACTGCTACCTGCTGCCTGCAGGCTGTCCCCTGCCTGCCTTACCTGTTCTTACCACCAGACCCATCTGCCACTGTTCCCTGACACCTGGGGGCTCTCCCTCACCCGCCTTACCTCTTTTGGCCACTGGCCACATTTGCTGCTGCTCCCTGATGCCTGGGGGCATATCACTGCTGATAACAGATGGATCTTAGCTGAAAGCAAAAATACCAGAAAGATGGTGACCTGTTTTATTGACTGTGCAAAGGCATTTGACTGTGGATACAATAAATTATGGATGTCATTGCAAAGACTGGGCACTCCAGAACACTTAACTGTGTTCATAAAAAAACCTGTACATAGACCAAGAGGCTGTCATTCAAAAAGTACAAGAGAATACTGAATGATGAAAATCAGGAAGGGTGTGTGTCAGGGTTGTATCCTTTCAGTATATTTATTCAATCTGTCTATTGAGCAAATAATCTGAGAAACTGGACTATATAAAGAAAAATGTGGCATCAGGTTTGGAGCAAGACTCATTAACAACCTGTGATATGCAGATGATATAACCTTGCTTGCTGAATGTGAAGATGGCTTGAAACACTTTTTGATGAATATCAAATATACAGTTGTCAGTATGGATTACACCTCAACATAA
>NW_006922436.1:752118-753399 GCF_000298275.1 Orycteropus afer afer
TTGCTTCTGAGGAGTGGCTGGTGGGTTTGGTGCACCAACCTTCTGGTAAGCAGTCAGATGTCTTAGGCACTGTGCTACCAGAGTTCCTTATATAGAAAGGAAAGGAGCCTAATAAGTGAAGCACTACTAAATAAGAAGAGCAAAGTGAGAGACCTCACACTTCCTTAATCTCAATTCCTACTACATAGTTACAGTAGTTAAAACAGCATGGTACTGGCACAATGACAGATTATCATAACAGACTGACTACCCAGAAGAAAACTTACATATTTATGGACAGCTTGATCCAGGTCATGGTGTTTTCAGTAGCCTTATATGCATGTGAAAGCTGGAAATGTATAAGAAAGACCACAGTAGAATTGGTGCCTTTGGACTGTGCTGTTGGGAAAGAATATTGGATATATAATGAACTGCCAAAAGAACAAACAAAGTTGTCTTGGAAGAACTACAGCCAAAATGCTACTTAGAAAGCAAGAATGGCCAAATTTCATCTCATCTTTTGTTCATGTTATTAGAAGGGACTTGTCCCTGAAGAAGGACATCATGCTTGGTAAAGTAGAGTGTCAGTGAAAAAGAAGAAGGCCCTCAATGAGATGGATTGACCCAATCGGTGCAATGATGAGTTCAAACATCAAAGATCAAGAGAATGATACATTATTAGGCAGTGCTTCATTCTGTTGTTCATGGGGTCATTATGAGTAGGAACCAACTCGAATGCACCTAACAAGCACTACAGAATATATTACTGATCTTTGAAGAAGGGACAATATTTACTAAATGGGGGAGAGATAATCTGTTTTATAAATGGTGCAGCCAAAAGGGATATCAATTTGAAGAAAATAAAACAGGACCCATGTCTCACACCATACACAAAAAATGAATTTAAGTTGGATAAAAGATTGAATGTAAATCCTAAAACAATAAAGACATCGAAGAAAAAATAGGGACACACTTCAGGGCCCTGTTTCATGGCATAACTATACTATTGAATATAACTCAAAAGGCACAAACTCCAGAAGACAAATCAGATGATTGGAACTCCTAAACATTATAAACTTACATACTTCAAAATGTTCCATCAAAAGACTGAAAAGAGAATGCATAGATTGGAAAAACAAAATTAGAAATGACATATCAGATAAAAGGCTCATCTCAAAAATTTATAGAAAACTTCACCTTAACATAAAACAACACTCATAACTCAATAAAAATGGGCAGAGGATGTGAATCATTCACCAAGGAAATATTCAGATGCCTAACAAAAACATGAAAAAATGTTCA
>NW_006922437.1:0-1238 GCF_000298275.1 Orycteropus afer afer
AAAAAAATTATAGCACATGCAAATAAAGTAACTACTAGACAAGAAAATTGTTGACCATTATTTGTTTGTTTTTTTAGAAATTGTTCTATGCATTTATATTGTTGTAAAATGCAGTCACACATATATCCTCTAGAAGTGTATTTTGCATTATTAGAAACAGTCATTAAAATAAGCCAACAAAAAAGAGATTGCCATCCAGTCAATTCTGACCCATAGTGAGCCTATAGGACAGAGCAGAACTGCTTCACAGGGTTTTCCAGGCTGTAATCTTTACAATAAAAAATACAGCCCTGATGCACACCTTTCCTTATTTTAAACCACGTAGCATGCCTTTGTTCTTCTCAAATGACTGCATTGGTCAAGGTACAGGTTCTGCATGAGCTTAAGTAAAAGTTCTGGAATTCCCATTCTGTGACATGACATCCATAATTTATTATGATCCACATAGTTGAATGCCTTTGCATAGGCAATAAAACACAGCAACATAATAAAACACTGTAAACATCTTTACAGTATTCTATGCTTTCAGTCAAGATCCATCTGACATCAGAAGTGATATCCTTTGTTCCTTCTGAATCTGGCTTGGATTTCTGTCAATGTACTGCTGCACTTAATTGTGCTCATGAACAACCAAGAGGTAGTTGTTCAAAAAGAATGGTTTAAAATCAAGAAAGGTGTGCTTTGGGATGGTACCTTTTCACCATGCTTATTCAATCTGTATACTGGGCAAAAAATCTGAGAAGCTGGACTACATGAAGAAGAGCACTGATTTAGGATTGGAGGAAGACTCATTAACAACTTGTAATATGCAGATGACACAACCTTGCTTGCTGAAAGTGCAGAGGATTTCAAACACTTACTGATGAAGATCAAGGACTACAGTCTTCATTATGGATTATACTTCAACATAAAGAAAACAAAATATTTATAATTGGACCAATAAGCATCATGATAATGGAGAAAAGACTTAAGTGGTCAAGAATTTCATTTTACTTGGATCCACAATCAACTCCCATGGAAGCAACAGACAAGAAATCAACTACCATATTTCATTAGGTGAATCTGCTGAAAAAGACCTCTTTAAAGTTAAAAATCAATACTTTTTTTGATTACCAAGATGTCACTTGAAAAACATAAGTGTGCCTGACCCAAGCCATCGTGTGTTCAACTAACTCATATGAATGTGAAAGCTGGACAATGAATAAGAGTAGTGAAGAATTGTTGTCTTCTACTTGTGT
>NW_006922437.1:2198-3297 GCF_000298275.1 Orycteropus afer afer
TTTCATACATGTTTTTGATTATTGCTTTAGTAAAAAGTTCAAAAACTGGTATTACCGGTCAAAGATATAATTGTATATCAGGCTTTTTGCATATGCTATGTAATTTCTCACTAACTAGTATTTTTTATTGACCTTCACCATCAAAGATTAAAAGCATCTGTCATACATACTATTGTGAACACTGTGTTTTATTTCAGTTGGCAGCTTGATTTAATAAAAACCCAAAAGCTATAATGCTGTTGTGTTTATATTTTTTTTGATTACCAATGCTCTCTCTCTGACCTGTTTTCAACTCATAAAACCATTTTTTGGTTTTCCACTGTGATTTGCTTAATTATATCCTAAACTATGATCAGCTTATAAGAGGTGCTGCTTATTTTCATTCTTACAGATTTCTGAAAGCTTTTGTTTTTATTTGCTTGCTTTAATATATGAAGGGTCTTGTTGTCCATGTTTTCAATTTTCCTTTTCTTTAATCACCTACAGAGAAAGACAATTTTGTCCAGATGCAATGTTCATCAGACCACAAGGTGACTGGATTACCCTTGACTGTATTCACTGTCTACTAGTGCAGGATAACAAAATAGTTTCAAAGAAATTCTGGACAGTATTATTCCTACTGAGGTATCCAAACAACTAATGCACAGGATAGTGTCTAATATTTACCTAGAGTGAGTAATACATTACCACTTCAAAACCCACCCTTATTTTCTTGTCAAAAATTAAAATACTAGGCTGTCTGAAAAGAAGCTAGACAAATAACGTTCAAAAAGTAGCATGAAATTCCTCTCTTACTTTTATAATTTGCAAATTTGATATGTACTCTTTGGAAACAATTGTCAACAGTTGTCAACTATATTGCAGAGCTATCTAGATTTCCTATACTTGAAAAAGGTAAAATTTTCACCAAATCCCATTGACTCTTTAATATTTTGAAGCACTACAAATGGATCCCTAAAATCCAAAATTTCCAAATTCAAGGGACAATAGGAACTACATAAGAAAATTAGAAATCATCACAGAATTAATCCTTTACCTAATGCAGTGCAATCATCTCAAATATTGGTCCCTAAGAAGAAGGTTGGGCAATCCTACTTCC
>NW_006922437.1:3822-5321 GCF_000298275.1 Orycteropus afer afer
GAATGATCCACAAAAAGGAAAATGTTATAAAATTGTCTTCATCAAAATTAAAACCCTTTGACCTAAAAAAGACCTTATTAAGAGGATGGCTACAGATTAGGAAGAAAGAAATTATTAGCAAAGCACATCATCAACAAAAGAGTAGTGAAAAGTCTACTATGTATAATGAACTCTCAAAACTCAATCGTAGTAAAGCAAACCATCCAATTAGACAATGGGCAAAGCCACGAACATACCTTTCATTAAAGAGGATGTACAGATGGCAAATAAACGCATGAAAGTTGTCTAACATTATTACCCATCAGAGAAAAGCAAATTACTACAATGATTTTTCACTACACATCTAGCAGCATGGCTAAAATAAAATATGGTGACAAGAAAACATGCTAGAGGAGAGGCTGCAGAGGAAACTAGAGAGGAAATGAGGTCGCACCCACAAAGCTGGAAGAGACACAAATGGGATAGCCACTTGGGAAAGAAGTTGGTAAGGTCTTATCAAACTAAATATGCAATTGCCATAAGACCCAGCAAATGCACTTTTGGTCATTTCTGCCACAGAAATGAAGGCTTCTGTTCACACAAACACCTGTCCGTGAATGTGCCAAGAATTTATCCCTAATAATGAAAAGAAGCCATAACTCTCCTGTCCTCAGCAAAGTGTGTTACAGCTACACGTGGAGTACTATGGTGCAACAGAAAGGAATGGACAAATGAGATATGGCCAGGCAGTTAGACTGAGTTGAAAAAATCAATCCCAAAGATTATATACTATCTGATTCTATACATATACTATTATTGAAATTAAAGCAAAAATGATAAATAAATGAAGACCAGATTAGTGGTCTGTTAGACTTGGAGACTTAGGGGTGTGGTAGGGGTAGACTGGATGTGATTATCACAGGATAATAAAAAGTTCTATCCTGATGGTCATGGGACTGGTCTGTATCTTGTCTGTGATGATAGACACATGAATCCACACATGTTATAAAATTGTACAGCACTAAATAAGCATGTAGACACATGTGCATGTGCACACACACACACACAAACCTGAATACAAGTAAAGGAAGGGATATCTGAATAACACCAGGGTAACCTGATTGTGGTATTGTTTTGCAACGTATTACCTTTGGGGTAAAGGATACATGGGATCTTTCTGTATTATTTCTACAACAACATATGGATCTATAATTATCTAGAAATTAACAATTTCATTACAAAAACAACCCTATAATAAGATCTTGCTGTGAATGTTAAATGTGAAATTAAGACTGTAATCGCCACATTTTTTTCCTAAAAATTTAAGCTATGAACCACATATTTCACATTTTTTTCTATTTTAATAATTAAGATTTGCTATGTATTTATGTTGGTGAAGAAAATTGAATACACATACCATCGTTGACCAGAAGAATGAACAAATATGTAGTGGAAGAAGTACAGCCAGAATGTGCCCTCATCTCACATGTTTGGACATGTTTCCAGGGAGGATCCTGGAG
>NW_006922437.1:6306-6818 GCF_000298275.1 Orycteropus afer afer
TTAACAGCAATTATCTGAGGAATCACTTTGCATGGTTGCTTTTTCTGGCAATAATTATTATGAGGTGTTGAGGACTTCCCTATATAGAAATGCACCATTACAGTAGATTTTCCCAGAATGCAAAGGTTGTGTGTCTCTTCGTTCTTGCCTGGTTCTCTGGGAGATGGTGTCACCAAAGAATGGGTTTGGTGGAGGGTTCAGAGGCAGGCTGGAGGACAATGCCTGGTGTCCTCCTTGATGCCAGCTTTGGGTTTCTAAGCAAGGAGGCAGGCACTGGGGGAGATGTAAAACACCTACTGGCCGTCCTTCAGACTGGTCAGCTACCAGTTGTGTATGTAGTCCCAGCCCTGTGAGTTAAATCATTAGGAGAAAATCCATCCAGAATTCTGGTAATAGCTGGGCAGCGCCCACCCCCCCTTTTTTTTTTAACTTTTATTGTGATTTGGGTGAAAGTTTACAGAGCAAATTCACTTTCCATACAGCAGCTCACATACACTTTGTCTCATGACATT
>NW_006922437.1:9008-9577 GCF_000298275.1 Orycteropus afer afer
CATCCACATTATGCAGTGTTTTGCAGATTCTACATTATTCTTTAGGGTTGCATAATATTCCATTGTGTGTATGTACCATAGTTTGGTTATCCATTCTCCTGTTGAGGGACACCTAAGTTGTTTCCTTCTTTTGGCTATTATAAATAGCACTGCGATAAACATGGATGTGCATGTATCTGTTCTGGTTCCTGGCTCTCCCATCTTTAGGATATACACCTAGTAATGGAATTACTCTATCAAATGGTATTTCTAATTCCAACTTTTTAAGAAACCACCATATTGCTTTCCACAGTGGTTGTATCATTTCACAGTCCCACAGCAGTGTATGAGAGTCCCAATCTCTCTGCATCTTCACCAGCATTTGTTATTTTCTGTCTTATTGAACTTTGCTACTAGTGCTGGGGCAAGATGGTATCTCATTGTTGCTTTGATTTGCATTTCTCTAATGGCTAATGATTGTGAGCATTTCTTCATATGTTTGTTGGCCACCTGACTATCCTCTTTGCTGAAGTGTCTATTCATGTCTTCTGCCCATTCTCTAATTGGATTATTTGTCTTTTTGCTGTTGA
>NW_006922437.1:34743-43088 GCF_000298275.1 Orycteropus afer afer
TATCCGCCCTTTGCAAACTTCTGTTCAGCTCTTTTATTTCATCATTTCTTCTTTTTGCTTTAGCTTGTCTACATTTGTGAACATGTTTCAGAGCAGCTTCTGACAGTAATTTTTTTTTTTTCTTCCCTGCCTTTGTAATGATCTTTTGCTTTTTTCAGGCATAATGTCCTTAATGTCATCCCTCAACTTGCCTGGTGTTAGGTCATTAGTGTTTAATGTGTCAAATCTATTCTTGACATTGACTTTGTCTCTAAATTCAGGAAAGATATTTTCTCTAAATTCAGGCGAAATACACTCAAGGTTGTATTTTGACACTCTTGAACTTGTTTTAGGTTTCTTCTTCTCCTTGAACTTATGGTCTGCTCCACAGTTGGCCCCTGGCTTTGTTCTAACTGATGATGTTGAGTTTCTCCATTTTCTCTTTCTACAGAAGTAGTTAACTGATTCTTGTATATTCCATCTGGTGAGATCCACTTGTACAGTTACTATTTATGTTGTTGGATAAAGGTATTTGCAATTAACAGGTCATTGGGCTTGCAAAATTCTGTCATGTGATCTCTGGCATCATTTCTATCACCAAGACTATATTTTCCAACTACTGGTCTTTCTTCTTTGTTTCCCACTTTTGCATTTCAGTCACTAGTAATTATCAGCATCTTGATTATAAGTTTAATCAATTGCAGACTACAGCCACTCGTAAAGACATTTCATGTCTTCATCTTTGGCATTAGAGGTTGCTGCACATATTTGAATAATATTCATTTTAACCGTTCTTTCTTGTAGGCATGTGGATACTATTCTATCATTGACAGTGTTGTACTTCAGAACAGATCTTGAAAGTATCTTTTTGGTAAATAAATAAATAAAAATAATAATAAAATAGCTGAAATGACATTCCTCTTCAATTTGTCCTTCCCAGCATAGTAGACCACATGATTTTCCAATTCAAAATGGCCAAAACCAGTCTATTTCAACTCGCCAATTTCTTGCATATTGGTCTTTATGTGTGCCATTTCACTTTTGACAACTTCCCATTTTCCTAGGTTCATACTTCATCCATTCCATGTTCCAATTATAAATGGACATTTGCAGTTGTTTCTTCCCATTTTGAGTCATGCCACATCAGCATGGGAAGGTCCTTAAAGCTGTAGTGCAAACACATTGTTAAGACCAATTCTGCTTTGAGGAGGCTGTTCTTTCTCAGTTGTGTTTTGAGTGCCTTACAACCTGAGGGGCTCATCTTCTGGCACGACATCAGAAAATGTCCCACTGCTATTCGTAAGCTTTTTGGTGGCCAATATATTTAGAAATGGGTTGCCAGGTCTTTTTTCCTAGTTTCTTTGTCTGGAAACTCTTCTGAAACCTGTCCGTCACTGGTGACCCTACTGGAATTTGAAATAATAGAGGCATAGCTTCCAGCATCACAACAACAGAGAAGCCCCCACAGTAGGAGAAATTGATATACAAGTGGTAGTCATCTATTGGTATTCAAATTAGACAAAAATCTGCAAATCATCTGTTGCTTTTTGCTATGAAGTTGATTCGGTGGTGTAGTGCCTAAGGCATTTGACTGGTAATTAGAAAGCTGGAGGTTCAAACCCCCAGCCAGTCCTTGTAAGGAAGACTGGTCAATCTACTTCTGTAGTGATACCTCCTTGGAAAACCAAGGAGAGGTCACTATGAGTTGGGATTGACTGAGTTTGGTTTTTTGGTTTAGTGACCCTATAGGACAGAGGAGAACTGCCCCATCAGGTTTACTAGGCTGTGATTTTTACAGAAGCAGACTGCCACATCTTTCCCCCATGGAGCAGCTAGTGGATTTG
The DNA here is from genome assembly GCF_000298275.1 of Orycteropus afer afer. Taxonomy (NCBI): domain Eukaryota; kingdom Metazoa; phylum Chordata; class Mammalia; order Tubulidentata; family Orycteropodidae; genus Orycteropus; species Orycteropus afer. Next base: position 36,567 of record NW_006922437.1, read on the forward strand.
AGCTACTAACCTTTCACTTAACCATTATGCCACTAAATCTCCTAGACTAGTCAAATCACATAGTAGATACTAAGGAGTTTGTAGCTGTTCAAGTGTATAACCTTGAGGAGCTCAGTCTTCAGTGTGACCTTGTGTAAGTTACTGCTCTGGTCACACTGTTTTCACCTGCTGACTAGTCGGTTGGGCTGTACTCTCTATGTTAGTCCTTCTGATCATATGTTTTAAACTGTGTTCAGAACTAATGTTGAAGTCCTATGTAGTCCATTCAGCAACTTTTACTGGTTCCACCATAAGCCAAGCACTATACTAGGTTCTGGGGATAAAATTGTTTTCATAAAAGACATCACCCTTGTCCTCAAAGATCTCAGTGTATTTGGGATATACACACACATGCACACACATGCACACAACCATATACCCACATGCATGCACACATGCAAACACATGCTCACACAAAAGTAGATTATTAGAAAGTAAACTAGAATGGAGGTGAGAAAAAAATGCTTCTGAAATGATGGAAAAACAGAAAGGGAAGAACACCTAACTTTTCCTATAAAAGACCTGAACCCCAAAATACACATAAACTTTAGACAAAAAAAACACAACTGTGTTGTGGGGGAGGGGGGTCAACCAGTCAATGCTCACATGACCAAAGCACAGGGAAGGGAGAGAAAAGCATGGCTTATAGGAAAATAAAGTTGCCCTGGTGGCTCCTTGGTTAACCTTCGGCTGCCACACTTCAGCAGTTCCAAGTGGGAGCTGTGAAGAAGAAAAGACCTGGTAATCTGCTCCCATACAGGTGACAGCACAGGAAAGTCAACGTGGTAGTTCTGCTCTGCCACGTGGGGTCACTGGGAATCAGAATCGATTAGATGGCACACAATGGCAGCAACAGTGTCATCGTAATGGGTCACTTCTAGACGAGGAATGGCAAAAGCTGAGGTTGCAGAGGTCAACAGGATCAGATCAAGTGGAACCTTGCTGCCTGACTATCTCTCGTTGGAATTGGGTGGGGCAGGCATGCAGCTGATATGGCATCTAGCAGGGCAAATGCTATGTTCAAAATCATAGGTGCTGCTGTTGGCATTGCTGGGCCTAGGCAGGTGAAGAATGGCCATCTGCTCTTTGTGGGTAGCTGTAGTCTTTGAAAAGGAGCTCTGGTGACGTAATGGATAAGGCATTGGGCTACTAACCAGAAGGTCAGTAGTTCAAACCCACAAGCCACTCCATGGAAAGAAGGTGGGGTAAAGATTTAAAGCCCTGGAAACCCAGTGGGAGTCGCTATGAGTCAGAATCAACTAGATGTCATTGAGTTTGGTTTTTGGTCTTTGCAAGGAGCTCTGGTGGTGCAGCAATTAAGCACTGGACTGCTAACTGAAAGATCAGTGGTTCGAACACACCAGCCACTCTGTGGGAGAAAGATGTGGCAATCTGCTTCCATAAAGACTGACAGCCTTGGAAACCCCACGAGGCAGTTCTACTCTGTCCCCTTAGGATGCTCTGGGTCACAATTGACTCAACGACAACAGGTGTTACAGTCTTTGAATCCTCTCTCGGGGTGGCAGCCCTCCCTCACAGTATGCTTCCTGCTTTTGCGATGTGTAGTACACACGTATGTCCTTTGTTGTTGCTAAGGTTTGCCATTCAGGCTTACCGTCAGATCCATCCCTAAGAGACTTGTTTTCCAAAGTTGCTTTCCTGAGAATACAGGGAAGGTAATCAGGATCCACTTGATCGTCATGTGAGGAGCAGAGGCAGCAGGGTTTTGTGGCAGGAGCCTTATTTTCATGTGCTGTCATACCGGAAATGCCACAGGCACATGGCTTTCAGGTCAAATCAGTGTTTTCTCAGTGAGGATGCTCGGTGGTATTGTTGGGTACTGATTCATAGCCACCCTATAGGACAAAGTGGGATTCCCCATAAGGTTTCCCATGCTGAAATCTTTACAGGCACTGACTGCCTCATCTTTGTCCAATGTGGCTGCTGGTGGGTTTAAACCACGGACCTTTCAGTTCGCAGACAATCATTTCAACCACTGTGTCCCCGGGGCTTGCTGGTTAGGAGACCCAGAGGTCTGAGTTCAAGGCACCAGCTCTAGTAGAAGGCTTTCTCTCTCCCTTGGATCTGGGGAAGGTGCTTGACTCTTTCAGCTTCTGCTTTTCATTCTTTGGGGATCTTCTCATGGTGGGCCGTCCGTCTTGCCCCTTCTTGCTGCTTTGGAGTCCAATCTGCTCTTTTTATATCTCATATGTGATTAGTTTAAGACATACTCTTATTGGCTAAGGTTTCATTAACAGGACAAAGAATACACTCTTCCTAGATGGCATTACATCCACAAGTACAGGGATTAGGATTTACAACATGTCATTTGAGGAACATGATTCAATCCTTGACAGTCATAGCAGCAGCAGTGCTCTGTGGTCCTGAAAGTTGTTCTCAGAAGCTCTGCCAAGAGCCCATGCTTCAAGGCCTCCCAGAATTCTGGAAGTTACCTAATTCCATGTTTTAGATTCCTTCCTTTCTGACTATTCTGAATGAAATACGTTGTTTGTGACCAAGTGCCCTGAGATGCAGTAATTCCATCTTCTGGACTCTTATTACCTTTTATGGAATTTGTGAATACTAAGGATACCTATTAAGATTGGTGATTCCAACCCACCAGCAGCTCTGTGGGAGGAAAGGCTTGGTGACCTGCTTCTGTGAAGTTTACAACCCAGAAAACTGTATGGGAAAGTCTACACTGCCACATAGCATCGCAGTGAGTTGAAATCAACTCAACAGCTCCCTTTAATGACATCAACAACACAAGAATATCGGAGGCAATGATATTTCACTAGTTGCAAGTTTGCCAAATTCTCTTACAATGAAACTTGCATCTGCAGAGGGAAATATAGTTGATATATTTTATTTATAACTGACTGGATATTTGTCCCAAATTCCAAACTCTAACTGTATAATCTGATATGCACTTTGAAATAGTCCACCTAGGAAATTATCTTCCATTTGGTTCAAACCACTCTACCTTTTTTCCCACAAGCTTTACTCTCCTCCAACGTCTCCTTCTAAGCTGTGGCTTAGGGTTACTCATGGGGACTTGCGTACACTTGACTCGCTGCTCCTGGATATGTGCCAGCCAACATCTACCAGTCTTTAGGCTAAGGGTCCCTGACTATTGGGGATTCTTTTGGAATCTGACACTGAAATCCTCTGCAAATGACATCAGGGAAGTGGCCTGGGCTATGTTCCCAATGGCACTCTATGGATATCTCTTCCTCGGGGGTAGGAGGTGTCCCTTGCTGGTTGCAGCCTCCAGCCCATTTTTTAAAATTGTGTTTACAATATACATAAATATATGCACCATTTCAAATATGCACCATCTCAAAATTTCTGCATGCACAGTTCAGTGGCATTAATGACATTTGTTAAGGTGAGCCACTATCTCACTATTCCATTCCAGATCACTCCAGCGCCATTAATATGAGCTCAAAAACTCTCCCTTGTGCCCTGCCTCCCACCCCTGTTTACCACTAATAATCTTTGGTTTCTTTATGTTTGCTTATTTCTTAGAAGTTAGATCATCCAGTATTGGCCCGTTTTCATGGACTCATTTCCTCCGCATGATGTGGCATGCTTCTGGACTATCTCTCTTTAGGGCTGAGCAGTAGGCCCTTGTGTGTATGCTCCACATTGTGTTTATTTATTCGTTTGTTGACGGAACTTTCAGCTTCTTACCATGACACCTGGCTTAACCTTGCCCTTCAATTTCTTCATGGAGTTACCCTGCTCTGCCACCTAGTAGCCCCACTACATGGGAATTAAAGCCAACTTGGGAAATTGTGTCTCAGATGTTTGCTATTCCTGGTAGAAGAACCATGGAAGTGGCTGCAGATGGATTGACAGGGAGCAGCTCATAACTTGGCTTCCAATTGGAGTCTCTTACAGGCAGCTGGGGAAGGTTATTCTTGCTTGGCCCGTTGACACTGGACTCAGCAACATGTGTTTCTTTGGCCAGAGGAATGATGGTGAGGCAACAGCATCAGATTGGAGCTCAGGCTGTAAGAGGCAAGGCGTGAGTCCACCGGCCCTTGTGGAGATTCTGCCTGTCCCTACTGCCAGGATTACAGGCCCCAGAGTGACTTCTTCTTAGGCCTCCATCTAAGAAGGAAAAGAACCCAGAGCACTTGGAGCCCTGTCCACCACTTCGAGTAAAGCCAAACTCAGCAAAACCAGCAGAGTCACAACAAATCTTAGACCTACAGAGGAGAAAAGCATGTGTTTCTGAAATGTTGGGCTTGTTTACTGCTGCAGCAAAGCTATTAATACACAACCTTTCTCTCAAATTCAGCTGGCCTGGCTATCTGAGCCATTCCAGAGCCCCTCACAGATCACGGCCTTCTCTTTATTTCTGCTCCAACATTCTTCCTTATCAAGGGCTCCCTAGCCTGTCCCCAACAGCCCGTATCATCTTTTACCACTCGGCCTTAGTTTATTTCCATCATAATATTTGCCACTGTTTGAACTATAGTTAGTGAACAATAGATAGGGTGCTTAATTCTCTGTCTCCCTCTCTAGAATAAAGGCTTCGTGTGGTTGGAAGTGGTCTGATGCTTACTTTATTATCTGCAGACACTGCATCAGTGCCTGGGAGTACGATTTCCATGAATGGATGATCCTAATCCATGAGTTACTGGCATTTATACGATAGGAGGACAACGGATGGACCAGTTCAAATTTCAGTTTAGCTGTATGTATTTAGTTAGTACTTTCCCTCCATTTTTTCAAACATCTTTCCAAAATAGTGCCTTGTCTTAGGGTTGTTCCTATAGTTTTGGAATCTGTTTTGGTTTTCCTTTGAACAATGTTAACTTCATTAATGGTGTGTGTCAGCTCAGGGAGCAGCTGGAAGAAGGTCAAGGAAGGGAGGAGAGGATACAGCCCAAAGTTCCCCTGTTCCAGGTGTTAAACAAGCTGTCTCTTTACTTACAGGAATCTGAGCAGCAAGCAGGAGCTGAGGGTTTTCGAAAATTCCCAGCCATGGGGAAACAGGTTAGCAAAGCCATGAAACAGGTAGCAGACTAGATTCTTTTGGGGGAGAAAAAAAAAGGTAAAACACCATATTACTAAGTAAATCTTTTGCAGTTTGTTGAGCTGCTAATCTTGGGAAACAAGAAAAAAAAAAAAAAAACAGGCAGCTCCCAAGCATCACAGTATTTGCCACTGAAATATTGTCTGATTTATATCACTTGTAGGACTACAGGTGTAGCAAAGATTTAATGTATCTTTAAAGGGTTCAAATGCCCAGGATAGCAATTCAACAGCTGCAGCTGGAGATTGTCGCTAACATAAGATGGCAAGATGCATTGTCACTGCAGGGGAGACACAACATCATTTGTATGGTCTCTTATCTTTCCCCTTTGTCCCTTTCTTTCCTTCCTTCCTTCTTCTTTCCCTTCCTGCTTTTTCCCTCCCTCCCTCCTCCCCTCCCTCCCTCCCTCTCCCTTCCACCCTTCCCTCCTGTGGGTCTGTTTGCCTTTCTGGTTTCTTTCCTTCCTTTCTTTCTTCCTAATATTGAATTATTTTGGGGGGACACCGAGCTGCCACTAACCTATCACCATTTAACACACCCAACAAAATGTTCAGTGCCAGAAATGCCACACTGAAGGCAGAGGGAGGAGAGAACACTGTTGTCAGACCCACAGCTGTCAACTCCCTTATCAGATGGGGCATGGCTTTCCAAGTCCCTGCTCTGTTTCATCACAGGGTCATTATTGAAGAGGGGGCAAGGCTCTCATCAGCACTTTGGGGAGGGGGAAGAAATCAGGCGTATGCAGAATCTCCACACCTGCCTTCTCCCCTGTGTCAACCTCATTTGACCTGGAAAGAGTACAGTGAATGGAAAACTCACTGGCCTGTAAAGAAAGGTCTGGAGTCCTTTCTGTTTTGTGACCTTAAACCTCCTGGACCTCAGTTTCCTAATCTGTAAAATGAGAGAGTTTTGGCCTTCCAGTCTATAAAAATGTTGTCCTCTGTAAATTGATTTTTTTTCCTGGTTCTTTAATAGGGAATAGTAAGAGAAAAAGTAATAAATAAACTTTACGTGCTATGCACAATTCTAAACATTCAATATGTATCAATTCCCCTAATCTTTATTGACATTATCTTCCTTTTCTAGCTGAGAATATGTGAGAAACAGAGAAGTTAAGTAACCTGCCAAAGGTCGCTCAGTCTGAAGTCATGAACCGTGGCTTTCTAGAATCAAACATACTCTTGTCATCTTGCAAAGATTTGAGTTTCTATAATTTCAGGTTTGGATAGTAGTCCTGCTCTCCTGCACTTAATAGCTGTTTGGCCTTGAGTAAGTTACTGGCTGTATTTCAGTTTTTTCCCCTGGAAAATGGAAATTGTCACAATACCTCCCTCAGGCTGCTTGAAGGAATTAAATGAGCTGATACTGTTACATTAGTCAGGACAGACTAGGTTATGATTCAGTAACAACTTCCGAATCCCAGTGGTTTAAGACAA
>NW_006922437.1:47133-47640 GCF_000298275.1 Orycteropus afer afer
GGAAACCCAAGGAGGGGTCTCTATGAGTCGGGTCCGACTCGATGGCACACAGCAACAACAAAATGCAGTTAGTAATCGTGCTTGCCTAATGCCAAAGGTTTCATAAAGTTCTCTATTTAAAATTCTTAACACAGGACCAGCACATAGTGAATAGTGACTATTAACAACATGATGACGATGATGATGATGATGGTGAGGATGTTGGTGATGGTGAGGATGATGGTGATGGTGAGGATGATGATGATGGTGAGGATGATGATGATGGTGAGGATGATGATGGTGATGGTGAGGATGATGATGATGGTAATGGTGAGGATGATGATGATGGTGAGGATGATGGTGATGGTGAGGATGGTGAGGATGGTGAGGATGATGGTGATGGTGAGGATGATGAGGATGGTGAGGATGATGGTGATGGTGAGGATGATGGTGATGGTGAGGATGATGGTGAGGGTGATGATAACAGCAATGATAACAGAGACTTTGGCATTTCAGGATATTTTTAAA
>NW_006922437.1:47975-56188 GCF_000298275.1 Orycteropus afer afer
TTGGAAGGAAGGTTGGGCAATCTACTTCCATAGTGATACTGCTTCGGAAACCCAAAGAAGGGTCACTGTGAGTCAGATCTGACTCTACGACAGTGAGTTTGGTTTTTTAGTTTGGCCAGCTCATGTCACTAGACTGCGATTCCCCACAGGGAGGGATTGAATACCCTCAGCAATGAGTAGAATCCTGGCTCATGACTGATGCCCGGTGTCTATTTGTTGAATGAATGAATGAAAGATAAAACCAACCAGGAAGCAGAAAATGTGTTTCTTTTTCCTTCTTTTGGATTTTGAGTGTGATAACAGCCAATGGCTGTCCACTCCCTAGGGCCTTCACAGAGTTAATTCCACACACACACACAGATGGTGCACTGGTCATTGTTCTCTATGTTCTTGTCATGTTACACACTTTATGAAACACCTTTATAGGCATTATTTTGTTTTGTTTTCTCAAAAATGACAGGAGTTTTTGTCTCCATCAACAGGGAGACAGGCTGGGACTCAAATTTTATGTGACTCTTCTAAAATCATAAAGCTATCTAGGGTAACTTTGCCAGATATTAGCAAATAAAAACACAGAATTCTCAGTTAAATTTGAATTTCAGATAAACAGTGAGCCCTGGTAACATAGTGCCTAAGGCATTTGACTGCTAACCAGAAGGCTGGCGGTTCAAACCCACCAGCCACTCTTCAAAAGGAAGTTTGGGCAATCTACTTCCGTAGTGACACTGCCTCGGAAACCCAAGGAGGGGTCGCTATGAGTCAGGTCCAACTTGACGGCACATAACAACAACAACAACAGCATGTTCTTAATATAAAAATGTCCCATGCAATATATTGAACATACTTATACTAAAATATTGCTTTTTTTCCCCTAAACTTCATATTTTTCTGCTGTCTTGTATTTTATTTACCAATCCTAATATCGAAAAAGACCAGTATATATATGCAGAAGTTCTTCATCTATGTCCACCTTCTGTTACATTTAAAACATAGGTGTGATGGTCTCATCTGGGCCTTTCCTGAGTTTTTCTCTGATATCTCTCTTTTGGGAGCCAGTCTCCAAGATGTCCCTCAATGATCCTTATGGATGTTTCAGGTGCCATCGAATGGGCTCCAACTCATAGTGACCCAATGTGCACCAGAATGAAGCACTCCCCAGTCCTGCACCAGCCTCTCAACATGACAGAAGGAGATTGCCCAACCTCTCAACATCCTCTCAACACTAGGTTGCATTTGCAACCATCTCACTGAGAATCTTCCTTTTTCACTGACCCTCCATCTTTTGTTCTGCTATACATAGGGTTGCTATGAGTTGGAGCCAACTTGATGTCACCTAAGAACAATAACTACCTTACTAAGCCCCATGTCTTTCTCCAGTGATTAGTCCCCCTGATGACATGTCCAAAGTAAGCGGGACAAAGGATTGCCATTTTTGCTTCTAAGGAGCATGCATGCTGTACTTTCTTCTGGATAGATCTGTTCTTTCTTCTGGTGGTCCAATGAACCTTGATTCCTAATATGTGTTCCCTTGTATAGTCCCCTCCGAGGAGGTCTGGTGGCATTGTCATTAAGGCATTTGGCTGCTAACCAGAAGGTCAGTGGTTCAAACCTACCAGCAACTCCATGGGAGGAAGATGAGGCAATCTATTTCCGTAGAGATTTACAGGCTTGGAAACCCAATGAGGGTCATTATGAATTGGAATTACCTCAATGGCAGGTTTTGTTTAGAGTTATAATCCCCTCCAAGGATCCCTGTTGGCACAGTGGTTAAAACACTTGGCTGCTAATTAAAAGCTGGGCAGTTTGAATATACCAGCTGTTGCACAGGAGACTACAGCCTGAGAAACCCTACGAGGCAGTTCTACTCTGTGCTTAGAGTCTCTATGAATCAGAATTGACTCAATGGCAAAGGATTTGGTTTTTTATAGCTTCCCTTCTCCATTGAATAGTCCCGAGCTATATAATCAATAGTGTGACTTACAAAGCTAAATGATACAACACATTACAGTTTTCACCTTGCTTTTTCTTAGGTTACTCACTCAGGATGCAGACAGATGTCATGTTATGAAAACACGCACAACTGCTATGGAGAATTCTATGTGGTGAGGAGTGGAGGCCTCCTGCCAGTAACCATGCTAACTTCTCAGGCATGACTGAGCCTCCTGGGAGCTAATTCTCCAGATCTAGTCAAGCCTTCGGTTGACTGCAGGCCCATCCATTACCTTGATTGCAGGCCCAACCATTACCTTGACTGCAATGTCTTGAAAGACCCTGAGACAGATCCACCCAGCTAAGCTATTCATGAATTCTTAGCCATAAAAAATTTGTGATAATAAATATTTGTTGTTTTAAGACATTAAGTTAAAGCAATTTGTCATGCAATATTGCTGTTTTGCTAGGTGCCATCTAATCAGTTCCAGCTCATAGTGACCATATATATAACAAAAGGAAACAGTTCTTGGTTCTGCCTCATCCTCTTAACCGTTGCTATTTTTGAGCCAATAGTTGCGTCCATTGTTTTTATCATCTCACTGAAGAGCCTTCTCTTTTTTTGCTGACCTGCTACTGTATCAAGCATGATGTCCTTCTCCAGAGACTTGTCTCTCCTGATAGCACGTCCAAAGTACATGAAATGAAGTTTCACCATCCTTGCTTCTCAGGAGCATTCTGGTTGTACTTCTTTCAAGACAGATTTTTTTGTTCTTCTGGCAGTCCAAGGATGTAGTCAATATTCTTAACTGACATCAGAATTCAAAGCCATCAATTCTTCTTTTTTAAATAGCTATTAGTAAATTTAAGAAATAAAAGGGGACACTGAGATAACACAGATAGAGCAGTTACATGGAGGGAGGAACCACCTCTCTTGTTGTTGTTAAGTGCTGTCGAGTCATTTCCAACTCATAGTGACCCCATGAACAGCAGAACGAAACTCTCCTAGAGTTTGGGAAACAGAAGAGAGAAGCTGGATTATTAGAACCTAAGCTCGGGGGACCTGGAACTCAGGGTACTTAGGGGTCATCAGAGGAAGGATCACTGCCCGCTTGGTCCTGATATCTCCAGGGCATATGATTCCCCTTTGGAGTGTGGGTGAAGACTGGCACCAGTTACTCTTGTTAGGTGCTGTTAAGGTGGTTGTGACTCATAAACCCACTGCCATTGAGTTTATCCTGACTCATAGTGACACCCATTGGGTTTCCAAAGTGGTAAATCTTTACAGAAGTAGACTGCCCAGTCTTCCTTCCGTAGAATGGCTAGTGGGTTTGAACCACCAGCCTTCTGGTTAACAGTCAGATGCCTTAGGCACTGTGCTACCACAGCTCCTCTGTGACTCATGTTGTTGTTGTTGTTATTTGCCGTCGAGTCGGCCCCAACTCATAGCGACCCCTCCTTGGGTTTCCGAGGCAGTATCACTATGGAAGTAGGATTGCCCAACCTTCCTGTGACTCATAGTGACCTTTTATAGAACAGAAAGAACCGCTGCCTGGTCCTGCCCCATCCTCATAACTGTTTCTAGGTTTAGTTCTATTGTTATGACCACTGTGTCAATACTTCTCCATAAGAATCTTTTTCTTTTTCATTGACCCTCTACTTTACCAGCCCCTTTTTCCAGGGGCTGGCCCTCCCTGTAACATGTCCAAAGTATGTGAGATGAAGTTTCACCATCCTTAATTCTAAGGAGCTTGCTGGCTGTCCTTCCTCCAGGACAGCTTTATTCTTTCTTCTGGCAGTCCGTAGTATACTCAATATTGTTGACTAACCATTATAATTCACTATCATTCAAATGCACCAACTCTCCTTCGGTCTTCCTTATTCATTGTTCAACTTTTGCATGCATGTGAGGCAACTGAAAATAACATGTCTTCAATCAGGCACAGTCAGTCCTCAAAGTTATTTATTTATTTATTTATTTTTACTTAGTAACACTTTAAAGGAGTCTTTTGCAGCAGATTCACCCAATGCAATACATCATACAATAATATTAGATAAATGCAATATTAGATAAATATACCTCTAAAACTCTTGAAAGCTGGTCCCTGGGAGATTGTTTCAGGTCAATGCCTATATTCACAATTGCATCAATGTAGCAATTCAGTTTGCCTGCAAAAAATGTGCCTTTGTCATTGTTACAGTTGCAATTCCATAGGATTTACTTACCTTTTTAGAATGTACACAGAGAATTCTAGAACTGATGTTGTGAATACCAAATGTAATGTTGTTGCTGTTACGTGCTGCCGAGTTGGACCCAACTCATAGCGACCCCTCCTTGGGCTTCTGAGGCAGTATCATGATGGAAGTAGATTGCCCAACCTTCCTTCCCAGGAGTGGCCGGCTGGTGGGTTTGAACTGCCAGCCTTCTGGTTAGAAATATTATTTTATGGTGTTAAATTTCAGAGCTTGATTTTTAATTCTAACTCTGCCTTGGTGATGTGATACAGTGGTTAAGTGCTTGGCTGCTAGCCAAAAGGTCAGTGGTTTGAACACATTTCTCAGAAGAAAGACTTGGTAGTCTGCTCTCATAAAGATTATAGCCTTGGAAACCCAATGGGGCAGTTCTATTCTGTTTCACAGGGTTGCTATGGATCAAGATTTATGGTGATGGGATTCACTTATTAGTTGTGTGATGTCTGGAAAATTTCTTAACTCCTCTAAGTCTCAGTAGTCTTTAAATCTGTGAAATGGGGTTAGTGTTGGCTATATAATATGGCTGTTGTCACAACCACATGAGGGAACATATGCAAAATGAATAGGATCTGGTTCAAAATAATTGTTCAGAAATGTTAACTAATATCAATACTTTGTAAATCCGAAGTCATGGTGGTAGGACCCATGGTGCCTCTCTCATTGCTCTTCACCCGGGTACATATGCTTTCCTCTTTGCCTGTTCCTGTTCCCAACATGTACAGCATGTTGGTTACACAGCACTTCTCCTGTCACTTTTAACATCTTTAATCATTTTAAAGGTAGTTCTGACTTAACCATATTCTTGTTTAACTATCTTAAGCAAATTAATTAGCTTTGTGGAGCCCCTGATGCTGTTAATTCATGGTCTATAAAACCTCAGACCTAATTGAACTTTTTAATGTTGTAGCTTTACTATCTGACATAAGTGTCTTTTAAATTATAAGAATTGTAATAGTTAATGCCTTATTGAATAGCTATAGATATGGGGAAGTATAAAAATCCCCAAGAATGCAAAATAATCAAAACCCAGATTAAAACAAGTATGATTCTATATCTATTTTATTATGAGTTAAAAAATACCAAGACACTTGACTCTGTAGCAAGAAGTAGAAGGCTCTCCTCATTCTAGTTTGAAGAATAAGTTTGCTCTTGAAGCAGGGTCTGTTATATAGCAGCTAATCAGTAATTAAAGAGCTCTGGTGACACAGTACATGAAGGCATTTGACTTCAACCAGAAGGTCGGCAGTTCAAACCCACCAGCGACTCTGCAGGAGGAAGGTGAGGCAATCTACTGCTGTAAATATTTACAGTCGTGGAAACCCAATGGGGGCCACTATGAGTCGCAATCAACTCGATGGTAATGGGTTTGGTCCTAATCAGTAAATATTTATTAACTGAAATACATGAACAAAGAATAGGATATTCAGCACCATCATGAGCTAACACATGGAACCCAGGATAATTCTCATCAAAAAGAATAATAGTAATAAGTATTTGTGAGGATGTAGAGAAACTGGAAGCCTTACACATGGCTGTGGGAATGGAAAATGGTGCATCCACGTGGGAAAACATCTGGCCATTCTGCAAAATGTTAAGTATAGAATTACCCAAGAGAAATAAAAGCATATATCTGTACAAGCATTTGTACGGGGATGTTGACAGTAGTCTTGTTTAGAATACCTGAAAGTGGAAACAACCAAAATGTTCATCAATGGATGAACAAGTGAATGAAATGTGGGACATAGCCATATAGTGAAATACTAGTGGCCAATAAAAAAGAATGGAACACTGGGACATGCTGCAACCTGGATGGACTTTAAAAGCATTGTACCTGGTAAGAGAAATTGTTCACAAAAGACCACGTATTGTATGACTCCACTTGTATGAAATATCTCGAATGACAAACCTTTACAGACAAAGTCGATCACCAGTTGCCTTGGCGGAGGGTGGGGAGGAAGAAGGAGAGTGATTGCTGTTGGGCCTGGAGTTGCTTTTTGGGGAAACAAAAATGTTCTAAAATCAGATTGTGGAGATGGTTGGACAACTGTGAATTTATGAAAATGCACTGAATTATAAATAGGTGAATGGCATGGTATGCAAATTATATCTAATTGAAACCATTTCATTATTTTTAAATGAACCAAATTACAGAATAATAATAATAATAGAATTTTGGAGCCAACTTAAGAGGCTTCCGCTTGCTAAACATGGAGTAAGGTGAGTGTCGATATGACTAATAAATGCAATACATTGGAATCTATATCTATATCTATATCTAGCTAGCCAGCTATAGACAGTGCTGTAGTGGATAAGGCAATTGACTGCTAACCAGAAGGTCAGTGGTGCAAATCCACCAGCTGCTCCACAGAAGGAAGACTGGGTGATCTACTTCCATAAAGATTTACAGCCTCAGAAACCCATTGAGGGTCACTATGAGTTGCAATTGACTCCATGGCAGTGAATTTGTTTGTTTTATATATTCCATGAATTTATAATGATATTCTAAAAGTTCCATCTATTTGTTTTAGAGAATATTGGGGAGTATTAAGACTGAATTACATTCTTCTAAAGTCTATGTGGGAGGTCTGGTAGCATAGTGCCTAAGGCTAACTGGAAGGCTGGCGGTTCAAACCCACCAGCCACTCCTCGGAAGGAAGATGTGGCAATCTACTTCCGTAGTGATACTGCCTTGGAAACCCAAGGAGGGGTCACTATGAGTCGGGTCCAACTCAATGGTATATAACAACAACAACAAACAAAAAGTCTGTGTTGAAGTTCTGACCCCTGTGCCTGTGAATGTGATCTTGTTTCTAAATAAGGGCTTCTTTTAAGTTAAGGTCATACTCAACTAGGGTAAGTCCTAAACTGAATCTTTTTTGTGTGGTGTCTTCTGAAGAGGAGTGCATGCAGAGAGACAAATTCGCAGGGGAGGTGCCATGTGCTGACTGAGCCAAGGATTCCTAGAAGTCTCCAGAAACTAGGAGAGAGACCAGGAAAGACTTTAACCCTCCAGAACAATGAAAAAATAAATATCTGCTTTCTTTTGTTTTTAAGTCATGCATTCTGTACTATTGTATCGTGACAGCCCTAGGAAACTAAGACGGAGAGCCAATTCATCATTCAACAAGTAGATAAAGAGAGAAATCAAGCATTTACCCTGCCTTTTCTGTACAAACAGCATTTCAGAGTAACCCAATCATTGACAAAGAAGCTTCTCTCTGTGGAGACAATGCAGCTCATCAATGAAGAAGAAAAGAAAGAATTAGAATCTCAACAATTTACAAGCAATTGGCAACACAATGGCTCTAGGCAATGACCATGGCTACTAACATATTAAAAATAATCGAAACTATCATTAGGTGCATCATGATAGAAGTGTGGAATCACACCTATATATTACTGTTGCTAAAAGGAATCAAACCTCTGAGGGATTATTCAATGACATCTTGAAGAAGCAAAGGGCAAAGTCCAGCATGTGGGGGCTCTTCTGGACAAACAGCCCAGCTTCATCTAAATGTTAATTGGAGAGGGAAAATTTTTTATTTAAGAAGATTTAAGGGATAAATCAAAATGTATGTGCCTTGTTTGGATCTCCGTTAGAATCAACCATGTGTAAATCTATATTTGTCAGAGAAATTTCAACACTGAGTGAATATATGATGACATCAGGGAATTACTAGTAGAGGGTCAGCAGAAAAGGGGAAGGCCTTCAATCAGGTGGATGGACACAGTGGCTGCAATTGACAATGGGCTCAAGCATAGCAAAGATTGTGAGGATAGCACAGGACCACACAGTGTTTCATTCTGTTGCACGTGGGGTCACTATGAGTTGGAGCTGACTCTACGACACCTAACAACAACATAACAAGAAAGTACTATTACATTTTTGGCATGATAGTGATATTATGATTATGTATTTATTATGAATCCTTATTTGTGCATGAAATTATATAATGTCTGGGAATTGCTTTGAAAGAATCCAGGAAACTTTCTTTGTTGGTTAACAGGGGTGGGAGGAGAGGAAAGGGAAC
>NW_006922437.1:57488-58370 GCF_000298275.1 Orycteropus afer afer
ATCTCTACAATGAAGATATACAAATAGCTAAAAAATACATAAAAAATGATTCTAAACACACTGATTGTTAGGGAAATGGAAATCAAAACCACAGTGAGATGCCACTTCCTATTTACAAGGATGGCCATTATCAGAAAACAGACAATAGCAAGGGTTGGCATGGATATGGAGAAATTGGGATCTTCCTCCAGTGCGGATGGGAGTGCAGAATGCTACAACTCCAGTGGAAAAGAGGTTGGTGGTTCCTCCAAAAGTTAAGCATAAAACTACTATGTGACTCAGCAATTCCATTCCTAGGTCTGTACTCAAAAGACTTGAAAGCAGGAACTCAAATATACTTGTATATCCATGTTCATTGCAACATTATTTGTAATAGCTAATAGTTGAAATGATAGAGTGTCTATCAACAGATGAATGGAAAAACAAATGTGGTATATCATCCATACAAGAGAATATTATACAGCCATAAAATTCTGATAACGTCACAACCTGGATGAACCTTGAAAACATTATGCTAAATGAAATAAACCAGACACAAAACGACAAATATTGTCTGATTCCATCTATATGAAGTATCTAGAATAGGCAAACACAAAGAGTCAAGGTTCATTAATGGCAACCAGGTATGGGGAGAAGGGAGAAGTGGGGACCCTGGTGGCCAGGAACCAGGAGGAGTGAGGGAACGGGTGCCTGCAAACTGGGGGGAGCAAGGGCGCTGGCAGGTCCTGTTGAAGGGGTACTGATTTTCTCTTGAATGATTACTAGTTTCTGGGTGATGACAAACCTTTGGAAATAGTAGTGATGATTGCACAACATTGTGAATGTAGTTAATGTCATTGAACTATACACTTAAAACTGGTTAAAATGGCTTTTATTTTTTTT
>NW_006922437.1:59071-60132 GCF_000298275.1 Orycteropus afer afer
CCTCTCCTAACTGTTAAAGTCATGTACAAGTATGTTTGAGTCCTCGCTTTCAAGGAAAGTCTGTGAAACTATCACAGACCAGAGGAGACCAAAGACGCAATATGCACTAAATGTAATGTGTTATCCTGGACACGGGGGCATGGGGACAGGGATCCTTTAACAGAAAAAAGACGTTAACGGGAATACTGGAGAAATCTGAATAAAGTGTGGGCTTCAGTTAACTGAAAATAAAGGGGGAAAAAATCCCAGGAAAGGATTCAACGGACCATGCTTAAGGCACATATTCATACCTGGCAGAACCCCTATAATTATTAATATGGTTAATGTGACAGGGTATTTTGGTTCAAAGACCACCTCTACAGTGAGAGATGGAGCATTTTAATTAATAGAACATAAATATAACACCTGCAGGCCAAGGGTTAGTTTGGCAAATGAAAAAAATGAAGAGCAATAATAACTCTCTATGCAGGAGGGAGAGGAACAGTCTTGTGGGCCAGGCAGGGATGAGGGTGGGCAGGCACAGAACAGCCCAAGTTACAGCATACGCCTCTCCAAACCACCCCTCACATCTAGCTATTCACAGGAAGATACTGAAAATAATACTGTTGTTGTTTTTGCTTTCTTTAGTTTATACCCCAAAACAGACATACCATGTTCGGAACTTAACCAAGAGCTTACCGTTTCTAAATCTTGAATGTTCTCCTTCACTCTAGAAGTAATTGTTAGAAATGCACTTGGAGAAGCTCATTTTTCAGTTGACTCAAGTATAATCTGGTCAAATCCTTAGAATCCGCCAGACAAAGTATCTGAGATGTCCTTATCACTATGAGGGTTAGCAGTGAGCCGACTTCTTAGCCAGCAAGTCCTACATATTCAGAGCCTTCCACATCATGCATGCTCACGGAAGCCCAGCTTAATGTGAACAAACTGGAATTAGTGGATATCACTGGCTGAGCTCATCGATGTGTGAACATAAGTTATTAGGTCTAAGACAGTGTTGTGTTGAAGGTTGGTTTACATGAAAATTATAGCCAGTATACATGTGAAAAGGAAAAATGTAA
>NW_006922437.1:80705-82728 GCF_000298275.1 Orycteropus afer afer
TTTGTGTAGTATGTTATGCCAATTGAGCTTGATATCCTCTGCGACTACAGTCCCGAGCCCACAGGTGCAACTACTTGGTCCCTCTTGGTAGCTGGTTGTGACCAAACAATGACTACAACCTTGCCCCTTGTCAGCCCCATTATACACCTGGGAATTCAGATCTTACACATAAAGTTATTGGATCACTGTCTGCCAACTCTATACATATTCTTGGGTGCACTCTCCACTTCATATACATACCTAATATTTCAGCCTATCCACCCATAAACCCGTGTTTGCATTCACTGACCACACCATACTATGTGCGCAAAAGTATTCATCTTTGTTGTCTGTACTTCCCACATACCTCTCTATGTCTTTCTATTCCTCAATGCCACTATATTGATCAACCACATTTGGTACATTTCCCTTTTCTTCACCTAAATCAAAACTTATCTCTATCGATCTAACAATATTCCCCACCCTACCCTCCCACCCCGGTAACCAACAAAGAAAATGGTCTTCCATAGATAAACATCTCCTTGACTATTACAATAATGGACTAATATGATATTTGTCCTTTTGTGATTGACTTATTTCACTCAGCATAATGTCCTCCAAGTTCATCCACGTTACGCAGTGTTTTGCAGATTCTACATTATTCTTTAGGGTTGCATAATATTCCATTGTGTGTATGTACCATAGTTTGGATATGCATTCCTCAGTTGATGGACACCTAGGTTGTTTCCATCTTCTGGCTATTGTAAATAGCGCTGCGATAAACATGGGTGTGCGTATGTCTGTTCTTGCCATGGCTCTCACTTCTTTATGGTATATACCTAATAATGGAATAGCTGGGTCAAATTGTATTTCAAGTTCCAATTTTTGAAGAAATCACCATACTGTTTTCCACAATGGTTGTACCATTGTACAGTCCCACCAGCAGTGTATGAGAGTCCCAAACTCTCCACATCCTTGCCAGCATTTCTTATTTTCTGTCTCATTTAACTTTGCTACTAGTGCTGGAGTAAGATGGTATCTCATTGTTGTTTTGATTTGCATCTCTCTAATAGCTAGTGATCATGAGCATTTCTTCATATGTTTGTTGGCCGCTTGAATATCGTCCTTGGTGAGGTGTCTATTCATGTCTTCTGCCCATTTTTTTTAATTGGATTGTTTGTCTTTTTGTTATTGAAGTGTTGGGGTTTTCTATAAATTCTAGAGATAAGTCCCTTGTCGGATATGTCATTACCAAATATTTTTTCCAAATCTGTAGGTTCTCTTTTGACTCTTTTGGAGAAGTCTTTGGAAGCACACAAAAATTTAATCTTTAGAAGGTCCCAATCATCTAGTTTCTCTTCTGCTGTTTGTGCATTTTCAGTTATGCTTGATAGTCTTATTTATGCCATATATTAGGGCCCCTACATTTGCCCCCAGTTTTTCCTTGAGGAACTCTATAGTTTTGGGTTTCACATTTAAGTTTTTGATTCATCTGGAGTTTGTTTTTGTGTATGGTGTGAGGTATAAATCTTGTTTCATTTTGCTGCAAATGGATCTCCAGTTTTGCCAGCACCATTTATTAAACAAACAATCTCTTCCCCATTTAATGAATTTTGGCGAAGAGTGTTTTTCACCTAGCTGAAAAAGAAAAGCCCTTTTGTACATATAGTACTGTGTTCCTTGTCAGTGAAGGCAAACATGGATATACGGGTGGATAGATGGGTGGACAGGCCGAACTATTAGGTATGTCTATGCAGGGAGAACTGTGCCCAAGACCATGTATAGGGTTGCCAGACAATGTTTCTACAAGTGTATTGCTATGTTCTGTAAGAATTCCCAGGTGTATAGTAGAGCTGACAAGGGACAAAGTTGTAGTCACTTTTTGGGCACAGCAGCTACCCAGAGGGAGTGAGTAGTTGGACCTGTGAGCTCAAGACTGTAGTTTCAGGGGACATCAAGCTCAATTGGCACAACATAGTGCCTAAAGCACTTGACTGTTCACCAGAAGGCTGGCGGTTCAAACCCACCAGCCACTCCTCAGAAG
>NW_006922437.1:83048-95211 GCF_000298275.1 Orycteropus afer afer
GAAGAACTAGATGGTGCCTGGCTACCACTGTTAACCACTCAGAGGGGGAACTATGTAGTAGATCCTGGATAGAGAGGGAGAACAATGTGGAACAAAACCCAAAATCATTTGGAAAAATAAAAAATAAATAAAAGGACTAGGTTTGCTGGTCTGATAGAGCCTGATGAGACCACTGAGACTATGGCCTCTAGCAGCCCTTCAGGTCTGGAATTGAACCCACTCCTGTGGCTTCCAGCCAAACAAAAGATGGGCATATGAGGTGAACATTTACACTAGGTAGATACACTCCTTAGAGAGAACAATCACGGGAGAATAGAAGGCTGTGTATATACAGGGACATAGCTTAGGGGGTAGGAGTACATGGGAGGGAAGGACACAGGGAAGAGGTAACTATGGGGAGGAAGGGGAAGGAGAGCTGTTGCATTG
Source organism: Orycteropus afer afer (assembly GCF_000298275.1). NCBI lineage: Eukaryota > Metazoa > Chordata > Mammalia > Tubulidentata > Orycteropodidae > Orycteropus > Orycteropus afer. Next base: position 83,475 of record NW_006922437.1, read on the forward strand.
TGGGAAATTGTAGTCAATGTCATGAGACAAAGTGTATATGAACTGCTGTATGGAAAGTGAATTTGCTCTGTAAACTTTCACCCAAATCACACACACACATACACACACACACACAAAGATAAAGAAAAACTCCTCTGTAATTCCAAAGAGCCTGGACTAAGCAACATCCTCTTTTGTCTTGTTCAAAGATTAAAGGAGGCTCCATGCTCTGTACCATTTCCTTCGGTCTCCTCTGTCTTCACTCCTTCCTTCTCCTGGATCACCAACCTCTGCTTTCCCACACATCCTTTGCCATTGGCTTATAAACCTAATGTAAAGGAGTTCACATTTTTAAAAATAAAGCAAAAAAACCCTCACTCTGCATTCTTTTTCAAACAGACATAGTCTCTGTTTTCCTTCACAGTCAAACTTCCCAACCTTTCCCAGAAAGATGTTCTAGAAAGAAGTATCTGTAATCACCTTCTCTACCTCCTCAACTTTCAAAATCTCCTTTAAACATACTGTCTCTGTTCCCATCGTTCTGTTAAAGTGGTTATCCTCAGGGTCAACAATGGGACTAAAAATAATGGGCAAAACTTGGGCTATTTTGACCTGTCAAAGGTATCTGACACTGTTAACCACTCCTTCCTTCTTCTTTCTTTAAAGAGATGTGATAAGCCTTTTTTGTTTAACAGCTCAATTGAGAAAGAATTTACACGCCACACAATTAATCCTTTTAAGGAGTAAACTCAGTGGTTCTTAGTATATTGATTAAAAATAAAAACTCACTGCCTTTGAGTCGTTTCAGACTCATAACAACCCCCACTGGGTTTCCGAGGATATAAATCTTTACGGAAGTAGGATCGTCCAGTCTTCCTTCCGTGGAGCAGCTGGTGTGTTTGAACCACTGACCTTCCAGTTAGCAGTTAAGTCCCTTATCCACTACATCACCAGAGCTCCTTAGTTGATTGATAGTGCTGTGCAACCATCACAGTTTTAGGACATTTTAGTCACTCCAATGAGAAACCTAATGTGGAATATATATTCATTTACATTCACCTCCAGTTTGTTCCAAACTGAACACATTAACATGCCTCCAAAACTGTCTCTCCTTTGCCTCTGTCTTTTATGTCTGTGAATAATACCGATAATCTCTGTGTTTTTAAACCAGAAGTTGTGTGCTATCCCTTGACATTAACTCTCCATCAACTACCTATCAAACATTTTGTGGATTGTACCTCATGGATTTCTTTCCATTTATTGATTTCCACTCCCACCAACTTCCAGCCTCCATAATCCTTTACAATGGCCAGCAGCCATTTAACTGGTAAGTCTTACTCTAGTCAAGACCCTATGTAACCTAATCTCCACAAAACATTTAAAGTAATCTTTCCAAATGCCAGTCCTTCAGTGTCATATCCTACTCCCAACCCCAATCTTGACTTAAAAGCTTTTCAAAGACCTCCTACACCCTCAGGATTAATCCAAGACTTCAGGCCCAGCAAGGCACAATGTGTCACCGTCTGGACCTTGTTTTCATCTCCAAATGTAATGCTCACCACTGCCTGCAAGCACTCCGTTTGCTCTAGACAATGAAGGGAACACTTCCAGGTGCTCAGCTGGCCTTTGCTAGGCTGGTCTCTCTTCCTTAGGCACTGTTTCTGCTCACCAGCCATTCCAGTGATAAACGGCTACTTATTTTTCAGATGTGAGCACTTCTTCCTTAGCAGCTCTTCCACCAGTCACAGGTTGGGAGGCCACTCTAGGTTTGTATCCTTGTACCTTCCATCTCCCCCACCAAAACGCTTATCGGATTGTGTTGTATTTCAAGCTGTTTTCCCACATAGATCTCTGCCTTGGCTTCAAGCTATATGATCTTCTTCATTATTGTTTTCTGGGTTCAGAGCCATTCCTGAAAAATATTAAGTGCTCCATAAATATTTGTTGAGTAACTATTTCATTTTGTTTTACTTTGCTTTTATGTCAAACAAGCTGTATATGATCTTGGAGTGAATAAATAGACCTTTACACAAAGGCTGGGCTTGGTGAAAGGCAGAGAACAATAGACTGTAACTAGTAGTTTAAAGATAGCTTTCCCCATTACAATTGGAGTATCTTAGGAGAGTTTTGATGACATTGCCTACCATGACCTAGGATGGCCTTGTATTCTCTCCATCCTGCCCAAGAAATCCACTCCTGTGTCTATAACCCACTGCCTTTGAGATGACTCTGACCCACTACAACCCTGTAGGACTGAGCAGAACCACCTCATCGGTTTCCAAGGCTGGAAGCAGACTGCCACATCTTTCTCCCGCCCTGTGGCCTATACACATGGACTATATCCTATAAATGCTGCTTTAATTGAATTTGATTTCTTTGAATTTTATATCTACTCAATTATGTGTTTTGAAATGCCCTTTGCAAGCTTAGCCCGGATCATTGACAATAAAGGTGACTTTAGCCACTAGACTCAGACTTCAATATTCATGGAGAGAATTCTAGACTTAGGAACATATTTTAGACAGAATGTGTTTTAGGTCAGAGTAAGGTAATGTGTGGACTTCTCAACTGATGTTTTAATTTTGTTGTTGTTGAATTTTAGGCTGTCTTTTTTATTCTGGATACTAGTTTTCTAACACTTAGTATTATATGCAATTATATTTGTACAATGTCTATACTGTCTTCAGAGTGGTTGTTTTTTTTTTTTTTTTTTTTTTTTAATAATTAACATGATATATTAAGAGCTCCCCATGTGCTGTCTTTGGAATTGTAAATTGTCTTTTCATGAAGAGAGTATTTTAAACATTGTATAGTCAACTTATTCAAAATGTCTTATGGTTTGTGTTTTACCACAGCTTGCTTTAACAAATCTTCTCCATCCTGAAATTACGGGTATTGTTTTCCACATTTTCCTCCAAAGCAGTGATTGTGTTTCCATACTTTGGTCTTCAATCCTTTCTGTGGATGTGTGTACGTGTATATGAGCATTTACTCTAGTTGGTTTCCCCTCTATATGATAACTAAAGGACCCATGGGAGCATACTAGTTGAGTGCCTGGCTATGAACCAAAAGGTTGTTGGTTCAAACTGACTCAGTGATTCTGAGGGAGTAGGACCCAGCAATCTGTCCCTGCCAAGATGACAGCCTAGAAAACCCTATGGGGAAGTTCTAGTCACTCAAGTGGAGTCACTGTGAGTTGGAATTGACTCGATGGCACCTAATAACAACAAAAATATATTATGACTAATGATCAATATATTATAACTAATGATCCCAGTACCATTTGGTACAGTTACAGTTCAGTTCTAGATATTGAATTTCAAAATATGTGTGGATCTGTTCTTTCTTCTTCTAGTCCACTGATTTTTTTTTTTTTTTTTTTTATTCGTTTTTTTTTTTTTTTTTTTTTTTTTAAATCTCTCCTGGGGCCTGTACCACACTTCATTAATTCCCATATCTGGACATGTGCCCAGGTGGAAAAAATCACTTCATCTTATTATTCATTTACTCATTTTTTTGGTTATTTTGCAATTAGTCCTTTCATATAAATCCTATGGTCAGTTTGTCAAGTTGTAACAAAAACCCCTTGAGATTTTTATTTGAAATTGCATTAAATTTTTAGATTAGTTGGGAGACAGCTGATGTTTTTATTCTAATGAGTCTTGCTATCTATAAACATGGTATAACTCTCCACTTATTTAAGTCTTCTACTCAATTCTTCAATAACAACATATAAATTTTCATAAAAATACTGACTCTTCGGTTAGAATTTTTCTTACATAGCTGTAATTTTGTTTGCTTATTTATTTGAGTGTTGTTGAGAATACATACACCAATACAATAGTTTCTGTGCATAAAACTTAGTGACAGTGATTGCATTTTCCAAGTTGTGCAACTATTCTCACCCTCCTTTTCTGAGTTATTCTTCCATCATTAACATAAACTCACTGCCCCCTATGGTTCCTATCTAATCTTTTGGTTTTGATTTTTAAATGATATCTTTACCATTTTTATTTTCACTTGTTGCTGGTGTATAAGATATTTTGCCAAAATCCAATGTGCAGCAACCTTCTTAAATCTGTTTTATCTTTATATGTTAAAAATACACCTAGGATTCTTCTCCTTTTCCTTGTGCTCTATTCCTAATAGAATGGTGAGAAGAGTTAGCTTTGCCATAAGAATGGGAGAATCCTCATCCTGACATTTGATAACAGTGTTAGCTAAGGGAAATTATGTAACCTCTTTGAATTTTATTTTATTTTTAGTTATCTGCCTCCCAGAGATATTAAATAGTACCTATTTAATATTAAATAGTACCTATCATTTACAAAAATCATATTAAGCCAATAATAGAATGGATTAAAGCTTATTTAGTACATGATTTGAAAATCAGGGTAACATTTTGACTAGGAAGTAAAAAATGTTCCAGAGATGATAAGTACTATAAATTGAATTATGTCCCCTAAATATGTATCAATTTGGCTGGGCCATGATTCTCAGTATTATTTAAATATCCTCTATTTTATGGTTTGATATAATTATCCAGTGGTAGTGAGCTTTGTGTGTGTGTGTGTGTGTGTGTGTGTGTTGTAAATCCTAACCTCTATGATATTAATGGGATCTCAGGTGATGTAGTGCCTGAGATATTTGACTGCTAACCAAAAGGCTGGTGGTTCACACCCACCAGACACTCCTTGGAAGGAAGATTGGGCAATCTACTTCCATAGAGATACGACCTCAGAAACCCAAGAAGGGGAAGCTATGAGGTTTTTTTTTTTTTTTTTTTTTTTATGATGTTAATGAGGCAAGATTAGAGACAGTTATGTAATGAGACAATATACAATTTGTAGGATTAGGTTGTATTTTAAGCCAATTTCTTCTGAGGTACAAAAGAGGTAAAAGGAGAAAGAAGCAACAATAGACAGACTTACTACCACCAAGAAAGAAGAGCCAGAGTGGGGTATGTCCTTTGGACCCAGGATCTCTGAACTGAGAAACACCTAGACCCAGAGGAAGACTCATGCCAAGACACAAGGAGATCTCCAAGGAACATTGGACCCTCAGATGTTGCAAAGAGATAAGGACATTCCTCCAGAGCTGAGAGAGCGAGAAAGAGAAAGAAAGGCTGTTTCCCTTAGAGCTGGTGCCCTAGATTCAGACTTCTAGCCTCCTAAACTGTGAGAGAACAAATTTCTCTTTCTTAAAGCCATGTGCTTGTGGTTTTCTGTTATAGCAGCACTAGGTAACTAAGACAATAAGAAAACTTCTAAAGATTCTTCTACCCTGTCCCATGGACATCGCCATAAAAAAGAGTCAGAATAATACAGGTGAACTAATTTGTGGTCAGAAGGGATTTCTTACAGTGTTGTCTTGTAGACCAACTCAAATAACTACTAATTTCCCCTAAGCAGAGCTCTGGGTCTGACCTTTGCAGTCTCTGTTTCTTGGTTCCGGCTACCCATAGCTAATTCTTCAAATAAACCCAGTACCTATTGTCAAAAAGTCTCACTAATTTATCTAGACCATTGTTTAACTTGAAGCTTACTGTTTAGAAACCAATTTTCCCAAAGTTTAAAAGATCACATCAGGAAAAAGACCTAGGTGGATTCACCCCAATGCCATGGACCTCATAATTCTGGATTTCAGAAAAATTACAACTTTTTCTCACTGTGCAAACAAGAAGTAAGCTAATGCATATAAAATCTAAAATCCCTGGCACATAAGTACCTCATAAATATTAATTACTATCATTGTGTTTATTATTTTTACGTTATTGAGTCTTATTTCCACCAGGCGTCTCAGTCAAATTGGTGATGCAAATATTTGTTCAGTTTGCTCAAATTTTGGAACATACGTGCCACTTAATCTCTGTCAGGAATGCTCCACTTCGGCATTATTCACATGTGGGTACTTTATCGGGGGAAGGGGCTGTCCTGTGCATTGTAGGACAGTTAGCAGCATCGTGGTCTCTACTCAATGGACACCAGCAGCATTCCACAACCACTGAGGTGGAGATAACCCAGAATATCTCCAGACACTGCCAAATGTTCCCCAGGGGACAGAAAAAATCCCCACTAGCTGAGAACCACTGGTCTATGTAATTTCCTGCTTCTCTCCTCCATACCACACTGTCCTTTAAGTAGTCAATCCTCTTAGACCTTCTTCATTTCATCTTTTCTCTGCATGTTCTTCTCTATCTAAGGTCAGCGGTACTTATGGGGCAGGAACCCAGGAGCTGCAAACATCTGGCCCAAGGGGGGATGTCTGACCCTTGTGCTTGAATGTGTAACAGCCTTGCATTCCCTGTGAAGGTGTGTGGGCCTCCTTCCCAGAGCTACCTGGCAGGTGGGCTCCTTGCCTTGGTTACAGCCCCGGGCCATTCCCTTCTGTGTTGGTAGCTGCTGAGCTTTGTAAACTTTGTAGCCTTTTGGTAGAGGACCTGATTCCTCTTTCGAGGAAGAAAAAAGAGTTCAACAAAGCAAATCCAATTGTACTTTAAGATGAATAATGAGAAGTCCAAGAAAAGGGTCTCAAGATCTTGAAAAGAGCGATTAAAAATAATGAGTATTGAGAAGAAAGCATTATTCTCAAAGAGGTGACAGAAGGGCCAGTCTGAACACTTTAACATGTGATTCGGGCATGTTAAGCCACTTTAAACAGCATAAAGCACTGAAGGGCTTTCTCTTGATGTAAAGCATGTACAGCCAGTCCCCAGGTTATGAATGAGATCTCTTCCTAAGTGTGTCTTTAAGTCAGATTTGTAGGTAAGTCGGAATGGGTGCATTTGGTTCTTATTACTCCTTACTTTAATTCAAGGGAAGGTTTTTCAATAATTTGAAAGCTATACATGCAGAAGAACTTCTGGTAAGATGGAGGACTAGGCAGACAAGCCACATAGACTCTCTTCAACAAAGAAAAGAGAAACCAATTACAGAGATACAGAAGACAGTCCTGGAGACCTGAGCTTTGAAAGGAACTATACAGAAGTGGATTAGGCACCAACTAGTGGAAAAACCTGAATGAAAACAGGACCTAAGAATAGGCTCTGTTTGCCAAGGACAGCAGGGACATAGAGGAGGCTGACAATGGGAAAGGAGACAAGTGGTGAAGGTATAAGTGCTTCCAACTAATGAATAAAGGAGCACAACACAGTACCCTGTTTACACAGATAATATACAAACAAAACAAATAAAATGAAAATCATGGGCAAAGCACTCCAACATACAATCGCCAATTAAATGTAAACACAAAAATGTCACAATGCCTCAGAGACAGCACAGCATCACAGTGCACACAAAGAAGCAAGATAAAGCAGGAGAAACAAGGGACCAGGATACAGATCTAAAACACATCCCTGAGGAAGAAGCAGCATTGGAACTCCTTAATAAAGAATTCAAAAGAATTATATTTAGGTATCTTCAATAAATTAAGAGACAGATTAAGGAAAACACTGACAAAGTTTAGGAAAACACAGAGAAAACCTTAGAATAATTTCAAAAGACAATACAAGAACAAAATGACAAAATAAATTAAAAATTAGAAATGATACAAAATCTACACATAGAAATCCAAAAGATTTATACTAAATTTTTCAGAAATAAATAACACATTGAATGGACAAAGGAGTAGAATTGAATCAATGGAAGACAGAATTAGTGAGATTCAAGACAAATACCTCAATATTCTTTAAAAAGTGATCAACCAGAAAAAAAGATCAAAACAAAATGAAGAAAGCTTAAGGTTCATGTGGAACACCATCAAAATGAATAACCTACGTATAATCGTAATTCTAGAACAAGAAGAGACAAATAAAACCACAGAGAAAACTGTCAAACATTTGCTGGAAGAGAATTTTCCTGGTATGATGAAAGATGAGAATATATCCATCAGGAAGTCCAATGAACCCCAAATAAGATAGACCCCAAAAGAAAATCACCAAGATATTTCATCATCAAATTCACCAAAACCAAAGACAAAGAAAGAATTCTGAAAGCAGCATGGGAAAAATGAAAAGTTACTTACAAGGGGCAACCAATAAGACTAAGCTCAGATTTCTTGGCAGAAACCATATAGATGAGAAGACAATGGGTTGATATAAAACCCTAAAAAAGAAAATTTTCCAACCAAGAATTATGTACCAGCAAAATTGTCCCTCAAATATGATGATGAAATTTCCAGATAAGCAGAAATTAAGGGAATTTGTTAAAACCAGACCAAACTTACAAGAGATCCTAAAGGGAATCCTTTGGACAGAGAAACAAGAACAGCCAACAACAACCGACCATTAACACACGTGGTGACATAACCCAAAAACTAACCCAGCTATGGAAGTATCTGAAGTAAATAAGCCTACAAGATTGTAAGCAGTGAACCAGAGACATCAATTGACAAATGAGGACAACTGCAAACCAAAAGGAGGGAAAAAACTGTGTAGTTACAGAACTTCTAAATGATAAGGAAGTCAAGACAATTCCAAGATAGAACAAATTGTTGTAAACTTGGGAAGATAACTATAAATCACAGGGTAACCTCAAAGAAAAATTATAAACCTTCACATCAAAATAAAAGAAGACCAGCACAAATATTTAGCAATACTAAAACAATAGCAATGAAGGAAGTGATAACATGATTCATAAAAAAAAAATAGAGCTCAGCACAGAAAATTATATGGAACAAAGAAATCAACACCATGAAAATGCACGTAACAAAAATGACAGCAACAAATTCAGACTTGTTGATAATTATATATCTGGCAAGGGACTTACCTCTAAGATTTATAGAAAACTCCAACACCTCAACAGCAAAGGAATGAAGAATTCAATTGAAAAGTGGGCATAAGACATGAATAGACACTTCACCAAGGAAGATGTTCAGGTGACCAGCAAATACATGAAAAGATGTTCACAATCATTGGCCATGAGAGAGATGTAAATCAAAACAACAATGTGATACCATCTCACCCCAGCACTGATGGCAAGGTTCAACGAGACACAAAATAACATATGCTGGCGGGCATGTGGAAAGATTGGGACTCTCATACACTGCTGGTGAGACTGTAAACTGATACAACCACTGTGGAAAGCAATATGACGATTCCTTAAAAAGCTGGAATTGGAGATACTATTTGACCCAACACTCCCATTACTAGGTGTATATCCTAGAGAGGTGAGAGCCGAGACAGGAACAGATATATGCACACTCATGGGAGCTGTGATGGTATAGTGCCTAAGGCATTTAACTGCTAACCAGAAGGCTGGCAGTTCAAACCCACCGGCCACTCCTTGGAAGGAAAGTTGGGCAATCTACTTCCATAGTGATACTGCCTCAGAAACCCAAGGAGGGGTAGCTATGAGTTGGGTCTGACTCCACGGTGCACCACCACAACAACAACAATGTTCACCACAGCACTATTTACAATAGCAAAGAGATGGAAACAACATACGTGCCCACCAGCGGAAGAGTGGATGACCAAACTATGGTACATACACACAATGGAATGCTATGCAGTACTAAAGAATAATGTAGAGTCTGCAAAACACTGCATAATGTGGATAAACATGGAGGACATTAGGCTGAGTGAAATAAGTCAGACACAGAAGGACAAATGTAGTATTAGTTCATTGTTGTGGACAGTCAAGGAAAGGTTTATATATGGAGGGAAACTTTCTTTGTTGGTTGCCAGGGGTGGGAGGGGAGGGGAGGAAACACTGCACAAAAAAAAAAAAAAAAAAAAAGCATTGACCCATGTCACTTTAGTTTTCTGTATTTCACTGTAGATAAACTATATTTCAATAAGATGCATTTAAAAAAAAATTAGATTTTTAAATGCATGTACTCTCTTATCAAGCAGATGTAACATCACCCAGTTTTATAACCACCTAGATGTCAATCAATCACTAAATTTTTACCAAATTTTCTTATATAAACTCTCTGAACTGACTCCTCCTTAGATCACTTAGTTCAGAATCCTCTGGACTTTGTGATTTCCAGTTTTCAAATTATCTTACTCCTCAATAAATCTCTTTATATTAAAAAAAAAAGCTATGCACGCAGTAAGTGAAAATGACTCTGATGATAAATTTGTTGCTAGTAGGGATTGGTCCAGTCCTTTCAAAGTGAGGACAAACTTACATAACATTAAAGAGCAAGTACTAGTTGTCCATAAGGCAGATGTTCATAACCCTGGGACTTACTGTCCAGTAAAGAGGAGGCTCTTCTCTGTGTAGGCTTGCTGTGTTTGCTCAACTGCAGAAACTGATGGGTGTTTACTGTTAAATTGAAAGACCATCTTGACTCCTCTTCTCCACCTGGCTGGTCCCCCAGACACAACTGTACCTCACCTGCCCTTGTTGTTGAGTCAGCTTCCTGGAGCTACCCATCAAGACTCCTGCAGTCCTGGGAAGGTCACCAGTGACTGTCAAGCCTCACTTGACAGCAAAATGTTGCCTCTTTTGCATGTCACTTTGCAGTGTATCTTCCATTTTTTCAAGATATGTCCCATTTCTATGCCCACATCTCTGACCTGTACCTCAACCTTCTAGATGGCAGATTCTGAGACAATGAGGCTTCTTCTGGAAATTGGCCCCTCTTGTTGTTGTCAGGTGCCGTCGAGTCGTCTTCAACTCATAGCAACCCTATGCACAGCAGAACGAAACACTGCCCAGTCCCGTGCCAGCTCCACGATCCTTGCTATACTTGAGCCCATTGCCACAGCTACTGTGTCAATCCATCTCATTGAGGGCCTTTTCCTCTTTCATCAACCTTCCACCTTTTGAAGCATGACATCCTTTCCAGGCAATGGTCCCTTCTGACAACATGACCAAAGTAACTGAGATAAAGTCTGGCCATTCTCGCTTCCAAGGAGCATTCTAGCTGCGCTTCCTCCAGGACAGATCTGTTAGTTCTGGCAGCCCATGGTACCTTCAGCATTCTTTGCCAGCACCACACCTCAAAAGCATCAACTCTTCTTCAGTCTTCCTTATTCATTGTCCAGCTCTCACATGCATATGAGACAATTGAAAATATCACGCCTTGTGTCAGATGCACCTTAGTCCTCAAGGAGACATCTTGGCTCCTCAGCAGTTGAACGAGGTCCTTTGCAGCCAACTTGCCTAGTGCTATACATCATCTCATGTCCTGACTGCTGCTTCCATTGGTGTTGATTGTAGAATCAAGCAATGTGAAGTCTTTGACAACTTCAGTCTTCTCTCCATTCATCGTGATGCTGCTTATACATCCAGTTGTGAGGATTTTTGTTTTCTTTATATTGAGATGTAATCCATACTGCAGACTGTAGTCTTCAATCTTCATCAGTAAGTGCTTCAAGTCATCCTCACTTTTAGCAAAGTTGTGTTGTCAGCATATTGCAGGTTGTTAATGATTCTTTCTCCAATCTTGATGCCACGTTATTTTTCATATAGTCCAGCTTCTTGGATTATTTGCTCAGCATACAGATTCAATAAGTATGGTGAAAAGATAAAACCTTGATGCATTCCCTTCTTGATTTTAAACCATGCAATGTCCCCTTGTTCTGTTTGAATGACAGCCTCCTGGTCTATATACAGATTCCTCATTGAGCACAATTAAATGTTCTGGAATTCCCATTCTTCTCAAAGTTACCCAATAATTTGTTATGACCCACACAATCAAATGCTTTTGAACAATCAATAAAACACAAGTAAACATCTTTCTGGTATTCTTTGCTTTGAGCCAAGATCCATCTGATATCAGCAATGATATCCCTCATTCCATGTCCTCT
>NW_006922437.1:95691-127087 GCF_000298275.1 Orycteropus afer afer
GAATAAATTCTTCACATCTGTTCTTGCTACTCTTGTTAAACATGCAATCCAACAGGACATTTTGAACACATGATAAAAAATATTGGGACATCAGCCTGCACGGAAAATTAGTCCTCTGGTTTCCTGCTGTTCGGTGAGGTGATACAACATAGAGTGAATAACCTCAGCTCTAGATTCACAAATCCTAGGATTGAGTGCTGGCTCTTCCAGATACTTTAACTTTTAAATCTGTTTCCACTTTTATAAAATGGAAACAGCAGTAGGGCTGGCTCAATGGTAACCATAAAGATTAAGTGGAATAATGTAAATGCAACCATTCTATTAATTTGCTAATCATTCTCCTGATAATGTAGAAACACAAAGAGGAGTTAGAACTTTAAATAGATAGCTATTTATTTTATTTTAGGAAAGCATTCCTGAGCATTTTATTGGTAGGGGTGAAGAAAGGGAAGGAACTGTTGATCTTATCATCTGTTTATAGAAATGGTATGTGAACTTACGGGTGTAGACAAAGAATACAGCAAAGCATTGCACAAGAGATCCAGATACTTGAAGATCTCTGTTCACTCTTCTCAACAGTGAAACAAGCTATCCACTAACAAGATGGTGACCAAAGCAGTAGCAGATTTCAAACCATAAATAATAGTGAATGCTATTTCTTGGAATTCTTTCTCCCCAAATAATCTCAATTGTGTGTAATAGTACAGCTTGTTCCCACTTACGATGGGACTCTATTCTGACGACTCCACCGTAAGTCGGATCTGACGTAAGTTGAATACCTCTTTGTTTTTTGTTTTTATAGCCTGCTATATGGCAGTGCTTTACAGAGTAAATCATAACTTTGAACATTTGTGAGTGGACATCTGAGAATGATAACATCAATAAATTATGGGTTTCAACATTGCATATAGACATATTGCTAATGATACGATGTGCAAACAGACAGTGGTTAAGTGTATGCAGGTTGTCATAACTCACATATGTCTCAAGTTGGGGACTATCTATATAGCTAAAAGTATATTAATTATAACTTATTTATGTGAGTAAAATTTATTGAAATATAATACTCAGAAAAGTATATACAATCATATACATACATTTCAATGAATTTTCACAAACTTAACAAGCCCCAGTATCAACCACCCAGACAAAAATATAACACATTATCAGCATTCCAGAAATATTTCTTAAATCCCAACTCCATCACTCCCATTCTGAAGGTAAGCACTACTCAGACTTCTATTATCATAAATTAATGTTGCCTATTTTTGAGTTTTATATAAATGGAAGAAAAATCATGAGTTATATACTCTAAGAGGTCTATTACTTTTACTTATCATAAATTTTGGAAGACTCATCCAAAGCGTTAAATGAAAGAACAAATTTCTCTTTCTTAGTGCTATATAGTATTCCATTGAATGGCTCTTGTTGTTGCTAAGTGTGTCAGGGCAGTTCTGACTCATGGTGACTCTGCGTACAACAGGGTGAAACACCGCTCCATCCTGCGTCATCCTCACCCCTGTGTAACCATTCTTGAGCCTGTTGCAGCCACTGTGTCGATCTATCCCACGTAGCACAATTTATTCATTTTGATCTTCCTGCTGTTAATGGACATCTGGATCGTTTCTAGCTTCAAGTTATTCAGAATAGTGCTTCTACAAATATTCTTGCACACATTTCTGAGACAATGAGGCTCCTATTTACTGGGAAACCCTTGGAAGTTGGCCCATTTGTATGTGTACACTGAGGAGTGAATTTGCTGTCATTCTGTCCTCATCTGTTTGGCTTTAATAGATGTTGCTGACATGGTTTTACCAAAGTGGATTTGCCAATTATATTAGCCAGCTGACTGAGAGTTCCATGTCTGGGACCCACCAGCTGTGCTGCAGGAAGAAGATAGGGCAGTCTGCTTCTGTAAAGACTACAGCCTTAGGAACCCTACAGGGCAGTTCTACTCTGTCCTATGGGATTGTCCTATAGAATGACAGCAAGTTCACTCCTCAGAATACACAATTCAAGTCAGAATTGACTTGACGACAGTGGGTTTGAAGTAAATTTGGAAGGAAATATTTTATCCCATTTCTTAGATTGTTAAAGAAAAAATGTGACTTAAATATAAGGTAATTGTTTCGCCAATACACTGTCCTATGTCTGTATATTTTCATAGGCACAAGAGGAGAGTGGAGGATAGGAAGAATTAGATAATTTATCTATCAAAGCCAAAGTTTGGAAGTGTTTATGGGCTCCCATCAGCAACAATAATTACCTGCTGCCTGCCGCTGCTGCATTTCCAATTGGCTGTAGTCCAACTTGAAATTGCATATTTAATTAACATATCAATTTATTTTCATTAGCAAGAGAGTAAATAATTCAGAGGTTTTTCACTGCAAACACAGTCACACTATCTCCCACCTTGTACATTGGAACCAGGAGACCCAGAGGCTGTATGACTTATAATGCCCCTTGAGTCATCCTTTCCTTTAGAAAACCTTTTTGAGGACACTGATGGGAGAGGTGGAGTTGACTAGGTAGGTAATTCTCACTCTGGTAAGACATGAGTTATTCTTCTTAGGCCATTGACATGTTATAAAAAGTCAAACAGGCCTTTTAAAATCTGTTGACAAAATATATCACTTTCCAAATATCACCCTCAAGTTTAATTTTCTTTGAGTCTCACAAGATAGTTTACTTCACTTTAGGTTGGACTTTTGGTTTTCGTTCCCTGAATTTCTAATTTCTTTTAGAAATTCATTAAAACCCCATCAACCCTGAGCCTCCCCCAAACCTGGTGATGCAGGAATGTTTACAGCTCAGCAATGCCAACTTGCTAATGTTTATATTTTCACACAGCAGAGCTTACCCATGCCAGGCCCCTCTCTGTGTGTGTGTGGGTTGGGGGGGGAGAAGGGTGATGAATGAGGCAGGTGAAATCCCTGCCCCCAGGGAAAATGGATTCTAGTCAGGGAGGCAGCCACTAAACCAGCAGGTAAAATCTATAAAATAACTGCAGCTAAGCGTAGCCACCTGTCATTGATTCCAATTGCATCCTATCTGGAAATGCCTCCGAAGAAAGGCCTGGTGATCTGCTTTTGAAAAATAAGCTGCTGAGAACCCCAAGGGGCACAGCTCCCCTCTGACACGTAGGTTGCCATGAGCCAAGGCTGACTCAACGGAACGGGTGGTGGTGGTGGTAATTTCTGATGACAATCTATATGCTCGACTTCTCTTAAAGATGTGAAATGACTTCTGCAAAGCAGGAGCAGGCCGTAGGGACTGCCCCTTTTGAATGGGATGTGCACTGTCCATATGGCACAATTCCCACTGTTCTCCCCATGGAGGCGGCATGTGGGTTATTCATCCAGGAGCTCCTGGCCCCTGGGGACTAAATAACTAACTATAAATGGAGCTTGCGATTCTCTCCTTCTTCCCTCTTCTCCCCTTTCTTTCTTTCTTGCACACACTCCTCGAGGTGGAGTCTGTAAGGCTAGGCAAACTGGCACCTGCATCCAAAGATTTCAGCTTAAAAATGTTTAATTCAAATTACCAAGATATGTGAGCCTTATTTGGTTTCATTTGGGCTCAGGCAGGCCACCCCTGGGGCAGCTCCACGCACACAAACACCCACCATCCACTGGTCCCGGGCCTGGCTTACTGCCGCAAGTAAGAAAGGCAGGCAAAAAACCAAAAGCAAAAAGATTAGTGTTGTGGTTCCCTAGTGCCGCTCTCACAAGAATATACCACAAATGGGATGGTTTTAACAAACAGGAGTTTATTCTCTCACTGGAGGCTTTAAGTTCAAGTCCAAAGTGCCAGACTCCAGGGGCTGGGTGAAAGCCCCTCAGCCTTGGGCTTCAGCTCTACCTCCTACTCCAGGCCCACTGAAGCTGGAGGCTTTTCTTCACTCAGCTGCTGGCTGTTGAGGCTGACAGACCCAAGATCAACAAGTAAAAAGGCACAGTTCTGATGTTACCAAGCCACACAGCAGGCCATTAATTTAAGTCCATTGTAAGTCCCCAGGTCAGCAGAGCATGGTAGGCTGCTGAACAACAACACGGCTACATACAGGGTCCAAGCATGCCATAAGCTAGAGACCATTCCCCAAAGCTTCTGCTTATATACAGGAAGCAGACCACATTCCCTAAGGCAGCTACTCAGCTGCTCATAGTAGATTCCACCATGGAGTTGATTACCAGTCTCATCATGGGGAATACCACATCTAGCCACTCAACCAGGCCCAGCCAAGTTGACGCACAAACTGAACTACCACAACCAGCATAAGTGACCACCAAGGCATGGTCGTGATTCAGTTTGAAAGACTTTTGAACATTGACTTTCTCAGCATCCAGTGGACTGAACTCGAGCTTGTTAAGGTAGCCCTTTCCAGACCATTGAGTGTCTAAGAAGACAGCCCCATTCTGAAAACGCCAAGAATCCCCCTTATGGTTTCAGAAGAAGAGTTTACAAACCCCAGTCAAAGTTCCAGACAGTCATTCAATACATGGGAAAAAAATTAAAAAGGTGGATTATACTTAGTGGTTGCTATGCAACAATGCATTTGGCCATTGCCATTGCAGATTTAATAACCCTTAACTCACGCGCTTTCTTGGACATGCGGCTAATTTACAGGCTAGTAGCCCTCACAGTGATTCCACCTCTTCATCGGGAATGCTGGTGCCATGCTGAGGTCCGTGGTCCATGGCAGACAGGAGGCATGGCGATCCAGGTTAATATACTGCTGCCGCTCCACAGTGTGGACCTTACGGTGATTATTAATGAAGAGCTGCACTCTGTGTCAAATTAATGTGCTGTGGAGTTATGTTTTGGCTCCAAAGCAAGGCAGATAACTAATGTCTGCCTCCCGTTTATTAGCAGAATGCTCAACTCATTATTGCCCTTCTAACTGGCAATATGCTTGGTATTCCGGCTTATTGAGCCTTGAGATCAAGAACAGGGAGGGCATCCTCCCTCATTGGTAGGTTGATTTTTTTTTACTTTTTCATTATCTGCTCAAGTTCAACCTTGAGGCCAAAAATAAACATGTAAATTTAAAAAAAAATCATTTTGTTGGCGATTCTAAATTCAGTTACGTGCCTAGACCATTATTCTAATGACGGCCTGCATTTGTAGCTGCTTGTGTCTGGGACTGGCTGCAGCCTCCTCATATCCAGCTCGTCTAATCTCCAGCATGGCCCATGGTAACAGCCAAGGCCCTGGCTCTCAGCACAGGGCACACAGTAGATTCTCAGTAAAGGCCCATCTAGTGTCCAGCCTACATTCAGCCACTCTGGAAACTTTTCTTTTGTCCTCCTTCCCTTTGTTCTGAGAATTGGACCTGCCTCTTCCCATTAGGGCATCCCTAGTTCAGGCAGCCCCCCGGGTTACTAATGAGATCAGTTTCTAACTGTGTCTTTAACTTTTTAAGTGGAATTTGTAAGTAAGTGGGAACATGTGCATCTGGTTCTTAAGAAGCCTTACCTGAGTGCAAGAAAAGGCTCGAAGGCTTTCTGATGACCTAAAGGCGGCGCATGTAGCAAATGAAAGTGATTATGATGAAGAATTTGTTGCAAGTAGGGTTTGGTTCAAGAATTCAAAGTGAAGGCAAATTTATGTAACATTAAAGGGCAAGTTGGAGTTGTCCATAAGTGGGACGTTTCTAACCCAGGGACTACCTGCACCTCATTCTCTATGTCATAGTCAAAGGGCCAGGGGCCAGGCTGAGATCCCACAGCAAGCCATTCAACGTACTTCCCAGATGAGTTTGAATGGTTTTCCAGCAACAAAGTCCCTTTCCCCTTCTCTGATGATGCGGTCGGACTCTTGTGAGGCAAGTCAGCTCTCCAGTAGCAAATTCAAGGAGACGTTCCCTCTCAGCATCATGCAAGCACAGTGTTGATATTGAAATTAAGAACCTCCTTAATGTTGCATCCTAGGTGCCTCTTTAAGGAGCTCTGCTGGCGTAGTGGATAAGGTATTTGTCTCCTAACCAGAAGGTCAGTGGTTCAAACCGCCCAGCTGCTCCATGGATGGAAGTTGGGGTGATCTACTTCCGCAAAGATTTACAGCCTTGGAAACACGACAGGGGGTTGCTATGTTCTATAAGAGCCCTAAGGAGATCTAGTGGTGCAGTGCCTAAAGCCTCCTCCTAGCCCTGAGGTGTGCGTGTGGAGGTATCGCACAGCAGAAGTTTCTTCAGCAACAGGGAGAAACTCATTCCACTTGAAGAGAATGAAATGAATTAGCAAAGTAGGCCTTTTTGCAGGACCTGCAGCAAGAGTATAAAAAGACCCATATACATATGCCTTAAGATTTAAA
Source organism: Orycteropus afer afer (assembly GCF_000298275.1). NCBI lineage: Eukaryota > Metazoa > Chordata > Mammalia > Tubulidentata > Orycteropodidae > Orycteropus > Orycteropus afer. Next base: position 102,004 of record NW_006922437.1, read on the forward strand.
CAGTTATCTATAAGAACCCTAAGGAGATCTAGTGGTGCAGTGCCTAAAGCATTTGACTGCTAACCTGAAGATTGGCAGTTCAATCCCAGCAGCTGCTCCACAGAAGGAAGATAGGACAATCTATTTCTGTAAAGATTAACCACCTTGGAAACCCAGTGCGGGTCACTATGAGTCAGAATTGATTTGATGGTAGTGGGTATGAGAACCCTGGTGGTGCAGTGGTTAAGTACTTGGCTGCTAACTGAAGGTCAGACATCTGGACACACCAGGCACTCCATGACAGAAAGCTGTGGCAGTCTGCTTCCGTAAAGACTAACAGTCTAGGAAACACTATGGAACTGTTCTACCCCATCCTGTGAACTCACTAGGAGTTGGAATTGATCCAACGGCAACAGGCTGTCAATGGCCCAGTTCATGTCTGTGCTCAGAGACCATCAGTCAGTCTGGGAGCTTCCTTGGGACCTGCAGGTTGAAGGAGCTGAGTTCTGTTCACCTGAAGCCACAGCTGTGCTAATCAGAGGCCTGAGCAGTTCACAGCTTGAGTAGCAGAGATATGCTAGGAGGGAGGTGGACAGGACAGAAGCTGGGTCCCCTGCCCAGGGTCACTGAGAAACCAGGATGGGGAGCTGGGGCAGGGGCTGTGCTTCCCTCTCACCTCACTTTCTTGCCCTGGAATTTCCAGGCTGCTTATGCCCCTCCCTCCCCAGATAGCAGAGGAGATGGCATAGGTTTCTGGGAACGCAGGCTTCATAAACCTTCATTTGGGGTTTGAAGATTTACATCAAAGCACTTTGTCTTTCTTGGTCCTAGGAGAGAGGCTCTCATTGTTCTTCTGTAATTCCTGTTCATGAAAATTACCAACTTCCAAAAACATTGTTGTAGAAGGGTGAGAAGGAAAAAAAAAAAAAAAAAAAGGGAAACCATACAGCTCAGAGTGCTGAAGCTACGTGGTTCCTAAGGACAGGAGCCCGAAAGTGCATGATGACTAAAACCCAGGTCCCCTAAGCTACAGAGTCCCTTATGGTGAAGGGCCCCTAAATTCCAGGTTCTGTAAGATCCAGGGTATCCTCAGGTGTATCCTCGAGTAAAGAATTTCCTGGGGTGCATTAGCCTGAGATGCTGGAGTTTTAAATTTCAGAGTCCCTAAGTTCCCTCAAAAGAGCTCTGGTGGTCTAGTGGTTAAGGTATTTGTCTGCTAACCAAAAGTTCATTGATTGTAATCCACCAGCCACTCCGTGGAAGGAAGACGAGGCAGTCTGCCTCCATAAAGATTTGCAGCCTTAACCCAATGGAGATCACTATGAGTTGGAATTGACTCAATGGCAGTGAGTTTGGCTTGTTTTTTGGTAAGTTCCCCCAAGAGGAACTCTGGTGGTACTGTGATTATAGCACTAAGTTGCTAACCAAAAGATCACTGGTTCAAATCCACCAGCTGCTCTATGGGAGAAAAATAAGGCAGTCTGCTTTTGTAAGGATTTACGGCCTCGGAAACCCTATGGGGCAGTTCTACTCTGTCCTCTAGAGTCACTATGAGTCAGAATCAATGGGACAAAAGATGGCAACAAGCTCAAGACCCCCTAAGGAACAGGATCCCTTAAAGCTCAGAGTCCTTAAGGTGCAGGGGCTCCTAATTTCAGGGGTCATAACATACAGGAGGATCCCTCAAAACATAGAGTCCCCTAAGACTCAGGACTCAGAAGGAAGATTGGGCAATCTACTTTCGTAGGAATATTGCCTCAGAAACCCAAGGAGGGGTCACTATGAGTTGGAAACAACTCGATGGCAGTGAGTGTGTGGAGTGAAGATTCAGAAACTTCTAATATGCCATGACCCCTAAAATACAGAATTCCTAAGTGCAGGGTCCCCCGAAGTACAAGGGTCCAAAAGTACAGGGCTTCCTGAACTTCACGTGTCCCTAAAGCACAAGATCCCTAAAGGCAGAGCTGACCTTCTGGAGGGTAAGGGGTAGCAGAGGGAGCACCTGCCAGTCCTTAAGCCTTGGTTCCTCCCACCCAGACCCATTTTACCTCTAGGCTTGCCCTGTGCAAACCGGGAACTATTGTTCACTCTGGTATCTTGAGACCCCTACAATCATTCTTGATGAATATGGAAACTGCTGTCAGGAAGTAGGGTACTGTGGTTTACAGGTCTGGACAGGAAGGTTCAGATGACCTGGTAGCCTGAAGCCAACCAGCCAGGAAGTGTAATATTTAGGTAGGGTTTTACCCCTGTTTTAATGATTCCAGAACCTAGATTTTTTCAACTGCCCCCCAAAACAAAGCAATAAGATCAGAAGAAAAATTGATTGGTTTTAGAACATAAAAATAATAAAATAAGAAGGTCTAAAATATGTGTCTTATATGTTTTATGCAATTGCTTGATTAATGTAAAAGTGGTTCACTAACAGGCACTGAAAAAGCATGGAAAATTTACTACTGCCCCTAAGAATGCATATGTTGTGGTTGTTGTGGTTGTTGTCGAGTCGGGCCCGACTCATAACGACCCCTCCTTGGGTTTCTGAGGCAGTATCACTATGGAAGTAGATTGCCCCATCTTCCTTCCGAGGAGTGGCTGGTGGGTTTGAACTGCCAGCCTTCTGGTTAGCAGTCAAGTGCCTTAGGCACTATGCTACCAGAGCTCCTTAAGAATGCATATATGAAAACTTTTTCCAGTTGAATCCATCCAATAGACTAGAGTGAAATAAACATTTAGGATCTATTTCTGCCACATTGGGATTCCAGAAAATATGCTCAGAATTTTAATTTTCAACTTTCCTTCTAGCCAATGGAAAATTCCACTTTTGCTTATTCAGTACAACTAAACATGAGGCAGTTGGAGCTCTGGTGTATAGTGGATAAGGCACTTAGCTGCTAACCAGAAATGTCAGTGGTTCAAACCCACCAGCTGCTCTGTGGAAAGAAGATGGAGCAATCTACTTCTGTAATGATTTACAGCCTGGGAAACCCAATGGAGGTCACTGTGAGTCAGAATTGACTCAATGGCAGTGAGTTTTGGTAAACGTGAGACAAGACATTCATCTAGAAATGTTAACATTGAGATGTTAATTAGAAACTAGGGTAGCAAATTAGGGGTGAATCTGGTCACCTAATGGGGGGCCTACATTCAGAGTCTTTGGATAGGGTCTCTTTTGTTGCTGTGATTAGTTGCTTCTGACTTTTAGTGACCTACAGGACAATGTAGGACTGCCCAAAAGGGTTTTCTAGGCTGTCATCTTTATGGGAGCAGATCATGAGGTCTTTTCTCCCACAGAGAGGATAGTGAATTCAAACTTCTGACCTTTCACTTAGTAGCTGAGCACTTTAACCATTGTACCACTAGCACACCTTGGGTTTCCTCGATGCCTGGGCCTGGTGTGACCAAGAATTAGGTTCTCTCCCCAGCTAAGGAATCATTGCAAAAGCAAGGGCACCTATTTCATTCTTTCAATCCATAAAGTCACATGGCTGACACTTTTGGTCACTCTTTTGTGCCAAATAATCATTATTTGCACTTTCACTCATATGTTAATTTTCCAAGTATTTATTGAACAAGTATGATATGCCAGGACTCTTGGCACTGGGCAGAGAATCCTTGACCTTACAGAACTGTCCTTGTATTGAGCAAACGACAATTTGCAATAATAAGAGTAAATGCACAGATGAGCCTGTAGAAACTCCCAGGGATAAAACTCATAATGGAGAACAGCAGCACTTTGAGAGAGGACAGCTGTGAAGAGACAGACTCCAGGAATCATTGAAGGCACCTCTGACGACAACACTTGTTAGGAGAACCCTCAGAGAAACCCCCTTACTTGACCTGGAACTCTCTCTTACCAGCTTGTGTATTTTTTTTTCATCTTATGGACACAAATCAGACTCTTATTTGCTGTATGGACCTTTTTGTTCTTTTTCAGAGAGTACAGTGCCTTTATGCAAAAGAGAGTATGTGATATTCTTAAAGAAAACAGTTGCCATGGAGTCAATTCCAACTCATGGCAATCTCAGGTACCTCAGAGTAGAACTGATCTCCATATGGTTTTCAATGGCTCTGATTTTGGAAATAGATTGGCAGGCCATTCTTCTGGGGACTGCTGGATGGACTTGAACCACTAACCTTTCAGTTAGTAGCTGAATGCTTAACCATTTGCACCACCCAAGAAGTCAATATGATATCTAAAATTCCCCACACTTCTCCTTGGTTAGATATGGTTGCTTACCTTTTCAAGTAGTCTATTAAAGTTTTTATGGAAAAGAAGAATTTTAGTCATTGTCCTCAATGGGATGTGTTGGTATTATATTTTACAGTTGTCCCATAATTTCTGCTCAGAAGAAAATATAAGAGGATGTAGAAGTTCAAACATCAAAATGACAATGTGATAAGGGCTGGTAGAAGCTGGCTTACTCTTGGCTGGTATGCTTTTCATATGCTTTTTAACAAGCTCCCCAGGGGTTTCTTATAGATTCCCCAGGCAATTCTTCCTTATTAATCATCTGGGAATCTTGTTAAAATGTAGATTCTGATTCAGTATATCTGCAGTGGAGACAAATTTTCACCAGGAGCTAGAACCAGTTCAAAGACCTGCACAAAAATGGCCACAGAGACTGCTGGAATTTTAAAATACCCTTTTAGACCAACTTCTATGTGAAATAAACTCAAAGAACAAAGATAGCAATGCTTTGGTAAATTTGAAGCACCCCAATCTCTGTACCACTCATGCACAGTTTCAAAATCACCCTCAATGCAGATCAAGGAATACTGTTTCTACCCAAACAAAGAAGTGAATACATAAGATAGTTACCTGCCCAAACCCACCATGGGCCTGCCTGAGCCATCCACACATAATGTGTGCAGAAATGTATTTAATTATCCAGATGAGAATCTGAGTGTCATGACTTTTATCTGTGTATAGAAATAGTCTTGCATAGGACCTTGGCCATCATTTTTATTTTTCAATTTTTTTCTCTGCCTAGGAAAGGAATTGAGAGCAATTTTAAGCAATTCAAAATTATCTTATTCCAATATTTATCAATCAAATACTTGGCCATAGATAAAGTGTTAACCAAGGCTCTAGTGGGATGTAGTATTAAATTTGTAAATCTTATCCTAAAGTAAACTTCATCTCAAAACATGAGCCCATGAATTGCTTGGCAATATGTCGCTCCCCCCACGTAGAAGAATCCCAAGGAGAGTGTAAGGAGACTCGATGATGCATTAAGGCAAGGCAATGTCAAACGCTAGCTTCTGTTAGGAGCATGGAGTTGCCTGATGTTAAAGAAAAAGACTATTATTACATAACAGTGTCTCCTGAATCCACTGAACATCTTCTGACTGAGAGAGCTTGGTCCTTGACCTGCATTCCAGTTTTATCTATAGAGAAGTCTCAAGTTTAGCACTCTTGCCATTTTGGATCAAATGAGTCTTTGTTGAGAGCTGGGAGGAGAGTGGGACTGTCTTGTGCACTGTAGTGTATATAGCAGCATCCTTGATCTTCTACCCACTAGATGCCAGTAGCATCCCTCTCCCAGTCATGACAACCAGAAACGTCTCCAGATATTGTCAAATGCCCACTGGGCGGCAAAGTCACTCCTGCTTGAGAAGCGTGTTTGTTAAGGCATTGGAAGATGTTTGGGCAGCTACATGCCAATGTCCTTTTCAGGATCTGCCTCTGTTATCAAAATAAATGGAGGTGCCCATCTTCCCATTAAATAAGATGAGAGAATTCTTGATGGATAGTATAACCAGATACTTCATCTTATCACCTAAGCAGGACTCAAGAAAGGCCAGGAGATTAAAGCCTAGACAACTGGTTTCTTTGTCCTACTCCATTGGTACAAGGGGAGAATAAATGGTTTGGATTTAGTCATTCCAGTGGTAATGCCTAAGTGAATTCTTAAGTGAATGTGGCATCCAGGTGTCACTTACTTACACAATCACGTGCTTCACGAGCAGAAGGGAGGTTGGGCAATCTACTTACATATTGACACCTCCTCACAAACCCAAGGAGGGGTCAGAAAGACTCAACGACAGTGAATGAGTGCTTCGTGGTGTCTGTTCCAGCAAAATCCTACTGTCTATATGTCTGTGGTCCCACCAGGGGCAGATTGCCCAATAAGTAAGGTAGACACAAGCTTATTTACTAATCTGTAGTAAACCCATGCTTACCTTGCTTATTGAATAATCCTGCACTGGACCCAAATCCCTTAAAACCTATTATTTTAAAGTGGGAGGGGAGCTGCTGCATTGTAAATTTTGGTCAATGACATGAGACAAAGTATATGTGAACTGCTGTATGAAAAGTGAATTTACTCTGTAAATCTTCACCCAAATCCTAAAAAAAAAAAAAAAAAAAAAAACCTATTATTTTTAAAAATTTAAGGTATATACAATGGTTCATAACAACAAATGGGCACTATTTTGTGACAGACATCAAAACATTACTATAACTATATTATGTTATTATGTTATATGTTGATTTGTTACCATATTGTGTTAGGGAGCTCTGGTGGCATAGTGCCCAAGGCACTTGACTACTAATCAGAAGGCTGGCAGTTCAAACCCACCAGCCACTCCTCAGAAGGAAGGTTGGCCAATCTACTTCTGTAGTGATACCACCTTGGAAACCCAAGGAGGGGTCGCTATGAGTCAGAAATGACTGGACGGCAGTGAGTTTGGGTCTTTGTATATTATACTAAAAATCTTTTAGTGCATCTGGAAGTGTTTCTTTTCTTTTTTAATGTGTTTGTCCAGAGCAGCAGAAAGAGTTGAGTCATCTGCCATGTACATTACTTGCTAAGTTAAAAGAAGGCTGGTTTGGTATTGGTTAATTTAATGGATGTGGTAACTTCATAGAACATAAGTATAATGAGTGAAAGCAGTTGACTGTATTAAACTCTCCCTACTCTAATTACTACATGTTTGTTTTGTTTTCTGATTGGACACTGACATATTATCCTTTCTTTTTGGAAAGAGCCTTTTTCCATTTTCTCCTCTCTCAATGTCTACCTCCAGCTCATTACCTTTCAGCTTTATTTTAATTTCACTTTAATGTTTTTTATACATAGAAAGGTACTTGCATACTATACACTAAGACAGATATTTAACTGACTGACATTAGATAGGAGCCATATCAGACTGCTGACTTATGTACAAATTTGACTTAGAGACAGACTTGGGAATAGAATATATTCATAATCTAAGGACTGCCTGTGTATAATACGGTGTTCACACAATACCCAAATCACTTAACATACTATTTCACAGAACGTATCATGGGCATTAAGCAAATGTAACTACACTTAATTTGTTTGTGAGCTTGCTTACACAATGTATGTGATATGATACAGATTTGAATATTAAATTTTTAGAGCTATCAATGCCAACCACTCAGAAATGGAATCAAATCTGAAGATTCTGGATAGAGTGGGAGGAAAAATGTTAAATAAAATCCAAAAACACAAAAATGACCAGAATTGCTGGTCAGAAAGAGGTGGGATGTACCCCTGAGACTATGGCCCTGGGTTACCCTTTGGACTCACTTACATGGATTGGCTCTCAACCCAACAGTAGAAAGACCTGTGTACAGAATGCTTGCCCCAGGTCGGTGCACCCAGCTGTTCTAAGGAGATGCACTCCTTGAATCAATCATCCATGAGACATCAGAGGGGCAGAACTCACAAAGGGGCAAAGCTGCACAGACAGGAATGCATAGGTAGAAAGGGCACAGGGAGGAGGTGGTCACAGAAGGAAAGTTTTTTATGGTTGGGGGTGGTAATTGGGCCTGTGAAATCAGATGGGCATGAACTGTTCAATGTAAAACAAGTTTGCTTTGTAAATTTGCACCCAAAGCACTATTTAAAATAAATAAATAAACAAAATAGAGTATGGCACTGCATTGGAGCCCTAGTGTCACAGTGGTTAAAGCTCTGAGCTGATAACGGAAAAGTCAGCAGTTCGAACCCAGCCACTTTGTGGGAGAAAGATGGGGCAGTATGTTTCCATAAAGATTCACAGCCTTAGAAATCCTGTGGGGGCAGCTCTACTCTGTCCTACAGGGTCACTAGGAGCCAGAATCCACTTTACAGCTGAGGGTTTGGTTTGTTTGCTTGTTTTGGTAGCATTGCAACAATCCTAACTGTAGTCATGTGTCACATAATGTCCCCTTGGGCAACATCTGATGACATTTATGTTCACGGTCCCATAATGTTAAAATAGAGTTCAGAAATCTTGACCAGAGATTGGGACGTAGCAGATGTAATGGGACATAGTGCATGCAACCGTTTTCTATACGCAACACACCAAATTCCTATCTCTTGTATTCAAAGTGATTGAGCTGCCAGGAGCATAATGGTACAAACCAAAATGAAATCCACTGTCATGAGTGGATTCTGACTCAAACCAACTCTACAGGTCAGAGTAGAACTGTCGCAGAGGGTTTCCAAACCTGCAAATCTTTACGGAAGCAGACTGCCTCATCTTTCTCCCATGGAGTGGCTTGTGAGTTTGAACCATCAACCTTCTGATTACCAGTGCAATGCTTTGAGCACAGTGCCACCAAAGCTCCTTATAATGGCATAGTACTTATAACTTACTCACTGCTATTGAGTTGATTCCAACTCATAGCTACCACCATTGGGTTTCCAAAGCTGTAAATCTTTACAGAGAAAGACTGCTCCATCTTTCTTCTGTGGAGTGACTGGTGGGTTTGAACCACTGACATTTTGGTTAGCAGCCAAATGCTTTAACCACTACACCACCAGAGCTCCTTATAAAATCCACTGTCATCAAGTTGATTCCAACTCATAGCTACCCCACTGGGTTTCCAAAGCTGTAAATCTTTATGGAAATAGATTACCTCATCTTTCTCTTATGGAGTGGCTGTTGGGTTTGAACTGCTGACCTTCGGGTTAGTACCTAAATGTCTTACCCATTATACCACCGGATCTCCTTATGTATAATACATAGGTCTTGATTGTTGTTGTTGTTAGGTGCCATCTAGTCATCTCCAACTCATAATGACCCTGTGTACAGCAGAACGAAACACTGCCCAGTCCTGTGCCAGCTCCACGATCCCTGCTATAACTAAGCCCATCATTGTAGCCACTGTGTCACTCTATCTCATTAAGGGCCTTCCCCTCTTTCATTGACCCTCCACTTTACCAAGCATGATATCCTTCTCCAGAGAAGAGTCTCTTCTTACAACATGACCAAAATAGGTGAGACAAAGTCTAGCCATTCTCTCTTCCAAGGAGCATTCTGGCTGCACTTCTTCCAGGACAGATTCATTAGTTCTTTTAGCAGTCTATGGTACTTTCAGCAGTCTTTGCCAGCACCACAACTCAAAAGCATCAACTCTTCTTCGGTCTTCCTTATTCATTGCCCAGCTCTCACATGCATGTGAGGAGATTGAAAATACCATGGCTTGTGTCAGGTGCACCTTAGTCCTCAAGGAGACATCTTTGCTCTTCAGCACTTGAAAGAGGTCTTTTGCAGCTGATTTGTCCAGTGCTATAATTCATCTGGGAGCTCTGGTAGTGTAGTGCCTAAGGCACTTGACTGCTAATCAGAAGGCTGGCAGTTCAAACCCACCAGCCACTCCCCAGAAGGAAGATGGGCAATCTACCTCCATAGTGATACCACCTCAGAAACTCAAGGAGCAGTCTCTATGAGTCGGGTCCGACTTGATGTCACATAACAACAGCAACATACTTCAACTGATATCTTTACTGCTGCTTCCATTGGTGTTGATTTTAGAACCAAGTAATATGATGTCTTTGACAACTTCAATCTTTTCTCCATTTATCATGATGGTGCTTATAGGCCAAGTAGTGAGGATTTTTGTTTTCTTTATATTGAGGTGTAATCCTTAGTTCAGACTGTAGTCTTCAATCATCATCAGTAAGTGTTTCAAGTCATCCTCACTTTCAGCAAGCAAAGTTGTGTCATCAGCATATCTCAGGTTGTTAATGATTCTTCCTCCAATCCTGGTGCCACATTCTTCTTCATATAGTCCAGACTCTTGGATTATTTTCTCAGTATACAGATTGAATAAGTATGGTGAAATGATACAACCTTGACATACCCACTTCTTGATTTTAAAACATGCAGTATCCCCTTGTTCTGTTCAAATGACAGCCTCCTGGTCTATGTACAGGTTCCTTATGAGTACGATTAAGTGTTCTGGAATTCCCATTCTTCTCAATATTATTCACAATTTGTTATGACTACACAATCAAATGCTTTTTCATAGTCAATAAAATACAAATAAACATCTTTGTCATATTTGCTTTGAGCCAAGATCCATCTGACATCAGCAATGATATCTCTCATTCCACTTCCTCTTCTGAATCCAGGTTGCATTTGTGAAAGTTCTCTGTCAATTACTGCTGCAGTTTTTGAATTATCTTCAGTAAGATTTTACTTATGTATGATATTAATGGTATTGCCAATAATTTCCACATTCTGTGGGATCACCTTTCTTTGTAATGGGTATAAGTATGGATCTCTTCCAGTCAGTTGGCCAGGTAGCTGTCTTCCAAATCTTTTGGCATAACTGAGTGAGTGTCTCCAATGGGGCATCCATTTATTGAAACATCTGAATGAGTGTTCCATCAATTCCTTGTGCTTTGTTCTTCACCACTTCCTTCAGTGCAGCTTCAACTTCTTCAGTACCATTGGTTTTTGATCATATGCCACCTCCTGAAATGAATGAACATTGATCAATTGTTTTTGGTACAGTGACTCTGTGTATTCCTTCCATCTTCTTTTGATATTTCCTGCATCCTGTCTGGATAGTAACAATAAATGCCTATGTTACTGGCTTATATATGTACTGTACTGCTATCAATATTTTAATGTGAACTTACCTACATACAAATGAAAGTTTATCTATAATAGCATATGCTCTATTCACAGGCAGCAGCACCTATTCTTGTGTATGGTGTATCTCTTGAGTGTTGTAGCGTTATCTGTCTGCTTAACTTTCTTTAGAAAATATTACTGTGAAGTGCACCATGGCTCCCAAACACAATAAAAGCAGTGCTAGTGACAGGAGCTTCAAGAGGTAAAGAAAAAGCATCAATTTGCAGGTGAAACAAAATGTTATTAAACAACATGAAGGTGGAAAATCAATGAATGCTGTTGCTCGCAATCAAGGCATATTCTCACAACATCCAAATCATGCAGGGTCCTACTTCACAGAACATATCATGGACATTAAGTGACACATGATTATAGTCCTATCATATAGAGGTCACATTTGATACAAGATATTGTCTTGACAACAAAGTCTAATTCAAACTCCCTACAATTAAAGCAAACTTTGATACAATATGATTTTAGTAAAAGGTAGTTTGGAAGATTAGAATTATTTCCAATTTTGCATAAAGGCAACTTTTTTGGATAATTGAATAATTCTATTTTTGATAAATGCAACCATAGTGCATATCCACAGAGAAGGCAGAAGACACTTTTTTCCCCAGGGCTGCATCCCATGAATTAACCTGATAACACGAGTTAGCATATTTCTGAGTTTCAGTGTGGTGCCACTTGGCACGTAACATTTCTTGGGTCAGATATTTTTTGGTTACTGTTTTAAAATGATTTGATCACCTTTTAATGAAATCCAAATTTTAAATTGCCCAGTTCTTGAAATACCTCTGCTAAAAGGAGCAGAGCTTTAACTCCTCTGTTCTTTGTGTGCTTTCTGTCATAAGCATACAGATATCTTGAGAGGAGGACCTATATGTTATTTTTGAATCTTAAACTCTAAGTGAAATACTAATCCTCAATATTTTCCTTAACATTTAATCAAATCAGAAAGCAGAAACAATTTCAGTGGTTGTGAGATAGATTTTGGTTCTCGATGCTAATCTTTTTTGCAGTGAATTCTATAAGGTCGACACCATAAATCCTATGACCATCGAGTCAATTCTGACTCATAGCAACACCTTAGGACAGAGTAGAACTGCCTATAGGGTTTCCAAGGTTGTAAATCTTATGGGAGCAGATTACCTCATCTTTCTCCCATGGAGCAGCAAGTGGGTTCAAACCACTGAACTTTTGGTATAGCATCATTTATTAATTCATTCAATAAATATTATTGAATACTTATTGTGTACCCAGGTAAGAAAACTTATGGCTGTGAAGAGGAACACTGAATGGTTTCTGTGAGCATGAAGCTCACAGGGTAGAAGTGGCAATAAATACAATCCTCAACATCCATGTTAACTCACACATTACTGGTGAGGGTGAAATATAATACACCCAATTTTAGAGAAGAGTTTGGTAGTTTCTTCAAATGTTACACATAGCATCTCCAACAATCCTCTTCCTGGGTATTAGCCCAAAAGAAGTGAAAACATATGTTCACACAGACTGTATGAGAATGCTGATGGTATCAGTATTATTCATAATGGCCAAAAAATAGAAGCAATCCAAATATCCATCAAAAGGCAAATGATAAACAAAATATGTTATGTGCAATACACACTAATTGGCTATAAAAATGAACAAGGTACTGATACATACTGCAACATGAATTAACCTCATGGAGGGAAAAGATCATGGATCAGTTGCAAAATTTTGGCCTCAAGAGTAGATATTACTATTCCAACAGCACAGATAAAAATCTAGTGGGGAACAATCTAAGAGACAAAAGGATAGATCTGGTGCCTGTTGGCCATCCTGGTGGCAATGTTTCAGCAGACCATTGGAAACACTATAAGAGAGAGTCTCCAGGTGAGAGCCTGAGAATCAGTAAAATGGTAATTGAAACCCATGGAAATGGATGATTTAGCCAGATTGAACAAAACGGTAGGCCAAAGTTGGGATTCCAGGAGAACACAAATAACTAACCCCGAAAATTATTTTGTCTGATTCTTTTCACTGTTTTCCTAATGAGCTGAGTGAGCAGAGATCTTGGGCCTAACCCACTTCCCTTCATTTCTTTGACTCAAGAATGATGAATACTTGAGTTTGAGACTTCTAACATAGACTATAACCTGGTTCCATTGAGTCAAATTCCAATTCATAGTTACCCTATAGAATGGAGTAGTGCTGTCCCATGGGGTTCCCAAGACTGCAAATCTTTATAGGAGCAGATTGCCATAACTTTCTCCCATGGAATGGCTGGTGGGCTCGAGCTGCTGACCTTTCCGTTAGCAGCCAAGTGGTTAACCACTGTGCAACCAGAGCTCCTAGAAGAGAGCAACACATTATTCATATAATAGATATTGTGTATCTACAAGGTGGTAGAATACATCTGCTATGATGGTAAACTTGTTCTTTGCTCTGCCTCTAGATTCAATACAGTGCTGGCACAATAAAGACAGAAGAAAATACATTTGGAATAAAAGAATTTTAGAGCCTGAAGATATGTATATAATATATAGTTCTTATTGTGAGGCCACTCCGATTGGCAACTTGGAAAGTCCACAACCTACCACTAAACAAGATGATGGAAACTTTAAGGAAATAGAGCCAAGAAAATTTGAAAACTGCAACGTCACCATTCAGTGGTTATATCAAAAGCAGTGTTCACAGACTAGCCTTCCACGACATTTTAAGCGAGAAATGAAGTAAAACAAAAGGCAAAACTATCTTGGGCAAATTGATGAAGCAAGTTATAAACTGAGAAATACGGGAATAAGGAAATCCCAGTTTAATGTTGGCCAATTCATTAGACCACATTCCTCTAAAACCAAAGAAATAAAACTCATTGATATTCAAACATAATTTCTCACCAACTGTAATCTGTCATTTGTAGTTTTTACTGCATCAGTCTGTAGATAGAACATGAATATGGTTTTCACATGCAATATTAAACCGTTTCTGTTGAGCATAATATCTGTGATTCTTGGGCTCACCAGCTCTGTGGCAGAGGGAACTAATTAGTGTTGTCACTTGTATGATAATTATTGCATTTACAAGAAAATTTGAGACTCAATCTGGTACTATTTTCTTTTCAGTGTGCAGAAATAGTGTAATTTACTACTCATTATATATAGCTGTTATAGGAAGTGAGTGAATATTTTAGGATAAAAATATTTGAACTGCAGAAACTCAGCATCTCTATGAAGGCCATTCAGATTTTAAAAGCTCACAGCATCCATGCCAACATCTGTCCAGTCCAGGAAGTGGTCTGTGATAGAGGCATGAACTTGAATTTGAGTGTTCTACTGTGGGACTCTGGGCACCTTCTTACTTGAATTATTGTTCTAAGTGATGTGCAAGTTGGCTGAGATAAACCACCTTTGGGACTAAGACTGAAAGCAGATGTTCTCACATCTCATTCCTCTGATTACTTGACTGCTAACCAGAAGGCTGGAGGTTCAAACCCACAAGCCACTCCTTGGAAGGAAGATTGGGCAACCTACTTACATAGTGATACCACCTTGGAAAACCAAGGAGGGGTCGCTATGAGTCGGGTCAGACTTGATGGCACATAACAACAACAACAACATTGTTTGCCTGGATTGGAAAAGTTGGTATCAGTAAATTGAGACTATTTGTCTATAATTTAAGTCAAAATCTGTTCAGTGATTCATGAAGGAACTATTCTCAGAGACTTGGGATGTAGTTGGGGACAGCTGGATATAGAAATGTCAGCAGCTGTTCAAAAAGCTTGAACTTCACACAACACAAGTCAAAACAGAATCCAAGATCATCTGTTCAGGGGAAAGCTAAATCATCAGCATGAAAGAGGTCATGTAAAGTCATAAGTAAGAATTTTCCAAAAAGATTGATAACTTGTCTTCATTCTTTGAAGGTATCTTTTTCATTCTCTAAAATTATGTTCTTGTAGGACAACAAAGATAATTATGCAGTTGATAAATTGTATGCCAAAGCAGAGAACTAATTGATAACCATCAATTGATCAATGGGTAAAAACTTGAATGGCAGGTCAGAACCCTAAGATTCATAAAGATTCAGAAGGAGATCTAGGGTCCAAGAAATACACCACCTAAACAGATGGAGGATAGCTAGTTGAAGGAGGCAAATTTACTCTTCCTCTGCCCATGGAAGGCATGCTTAATCAATCAGACACTCTTTGCTGCTGAGCCTAGATAAGGCATAACTTTCCACCTCATGTTTCAGGTAGCCATGAGCTTTAGCTCAGAATTTGAAGCCAACTTACCGTACTTGGTAGAAGTACTAGCTCAAGAGCACTGATTCTCATCTCCAAAAATGTCAGTTGTTGTTGTTAGGTGCCATCAAGTGATCTCTGACTCATAGTGAGCCTATGGACAGGAGAACAAAACACCGCCTGGTCCTGCACCAGCTCCATGATCCCTGCTATACTTGAGCCCATCGCCGCTGCCACTGTTTCAATTCATTTCGTTGAGGGCCTTCCCCTCTTTTGTCAACCCTCCACATTACCAAGCATGACATCCTTCTCCAGGAAATGGTTCCTTCTGTTAACATGACCAAAATAGGTGAGATGAAGTCTGGCCATTCTTGCTTCCAAGGAACATTCTGGCTGCACTTCCTCCAGGACAGATTTGTTAGTTCTTTTAGCAGTCCCTGGTACTTTCAGCATTCTTCACCAACACCACAACTCAAAAGCAGTTATGTGGCCAACTGACTGGAAGAGATTCATATTTGTACCCATTCCAAGGAAAGGTCATCCCACAGAATGTGGAAATTATTGAACAATATCATTAATATCACATTCAAGTAAAATCTTACTGAAGATAATTCAAAAATGGTTGCAGCAGTATATTGACAGAGAACTTCCAGAAATGCAAGCTGGATTCTGAAGAAGATGTGGAACAATGGATACCATTGCTGATGTCAGATGGATCTTGGCTCAAAGCAAAGAATACCAGAAAGATGTTTACTTGAAAAAATGTCAGAGGAATGCATACAAGGATTTCCAGTGGAATCAACATGTTAGTTATTATCTTAGCCCCAAAACATTTGGCTGTTAACCAGATGGTCAGCCACAAGCTACTCTGCAGGAGGAAGATGAGGCAATCTATATCTGTGAAGATTTCTAGCCTTGGAAACCCAATGGAGGTCACTGTGAGTAGGAATCAACTTGATGTCTGTGGGTTAAGCTTGGGCAGAAGGTGTCCTCAAACCCTTCTGTGGAAAAAAAAAAAAAAAAAAAACGCACTGCCACAGAGTCAGATCCAACTCATAGCGACCCTCCTTGGCTTTCCGAGGTAGTATCACTGCAGTAGATTGCCCCATCTTCCTTCTGAGGAGTGGCTGGTGGGTTTGAACCGCCAGCCTTCTGGTTAGCAGTCAGATGCCTTATGCACCATGCCACCAGATCTCCTTCTAGAACAAAAGGAATAGAAAATTTGCCTGTAACTCAGTTTCTCTGGACAATGGTTATTGCCACCTTCAGTAAAATGGTCTTGAAATAGATTTTTCTGGCTAAGGCATTTGACTGCTAACCAGAAAGCTGACAGTTCAAACCCACCAGCCACTCCTCAGAAGGAAGATGAGGGAATCTACTTCCGTAGTGATACTGCTTCAGAAACCTAAGGGGGATCACTATGACTCGGGTCCGACTCAGCAGCACATAACAACAACAACAACAACATTGGATTACATTGTCCCTGGGTGGTTGTGTTGTTATTACGTGTCATCGAGTTGGATCAGACTCATAGCAACCTCTCCTTCTGAGGCAGTATCACTACAGAAGTAGATTGCCCAACCTTCCTTCTGAGGAGTGGCTGGTGGGTGTGAACCGCCAGCCTTCTGGTTAGCAGTCAGGTGCCTTAGGCACTAACTAGTGGTACAAGTGGTTAATGTTTTCAACTGCTAACTGAAAAGTTAAAGGTTTATCTACCCTCAGATGTCTAGGAAGAATGACTTGGTGATCTACATTAAAAAAAAATCAGCAATCAAAAATTATACAGGGCTTAGTTCTACTCTGATACACAGAAGGTCACCCCAAGTCAGATGCAACTTGACAACTTTTTTTTTTTTTTTTTTAATGACTTACATTTTCTGGAAAGGTATCTTTCTCCTATTCATATGTAGCTGCATGAATGTAACTAAATCTCATTTATTATTTCAGTAAGAGATGCCTTTGTGTATTTTAGGAAACTAAGAACATGTCATTCTTTATAAAAACTCCCATTACCTACAGGAATAGCATGTTACTCTTTGAATAGGATGTTCTATTGCAGGCTGGTCTAGAGTGAATATTAGTGCAGATTATTCACTACAGACAAGGTTACATTTTGTTCTTTCTGTCATTCACCAGTGAGCTCATGACTCTCCAACTCCATGCCCTTTGTCTTCATATTCATTTGTTCTTTCGTGAATTTTAACATTGTCCATTTGTATTCAGGCTTCTGTTTGAATATGGCCAACTAATTCCAGATCTTGTCAAGTTCTCCTCTGTGTTTCTGCTGAAGCCATGTGAGTCTTTCATTGCTGGGTGATAGCCTTGTGGCTATCCATCAGCGGCATAAGACATTTTCCTAATATGACCCAATCCTCTTCAAGGGCTTCCTTCACATTCCTTCATCTTTTGGAAAGTGTACTATAGAAAATGGCCAAGGCCATACATGGATAATTTATATTGTTAAAATCTTAGTGGAGTGTCATGAATGTAACCTTAGGCTCCCATCAGAGTTCAAAGAAAGGTTGTGTTTTAAACATTTTTTTTTTTTTGCAATATTTTCCCTGTCTATGATTTGTAAACAAATGAACAGTGCTTCATATTATGCTGAGCTCACAGCATCTTATAAAAATCGAGTAGACTTTATTCAATGTTAAAATGGCAGAGCTCTTAAACAGAAGTGAAAAGTGTCTATAGACAAACAGGCTAATGTGGGATGATAAAAGTGTGATAATCAATACCAGTGATTGGTCTGAATGTAAGCATTCCTTTATTCTTTCACATTGAATGATGATGTTGGCCAAAGTTGGTTTGGAGATCTGAGGCTACCTTGGGCTACCAGAAAAGCCTTTCATTGCTAGAAAATCCCAAATCAGAGAAAACTCATTCCCATGTTTTTTTGGGTTTTTTTTTTAAATCAAAGTATCAAAATTTAAGCAGCCATTCCCTTTTATAAATTCTAATCACACACCTCAGCAATATCTTATTAAGGCAAACAGCATAAAAACAAGTCTTACCTTTCAATGGATTTTCTGTAGAAGAGAAAAGAGAACAAAAAATTCACAGGGTGGTGTTGGTTGTTGAGAAGATATGGTAGTGGGGATGGAGGTGAGGAGTGAACAGACTCAGCACCATTGTAGCAAATGGTTCTCAAGCTTTCTCAAACATAGGAATCACCTGAGGGGTTTTGAACAATATAACTTCCCAGAAGGTACTTCTTGTCAATGAAATCAGAATATCTGAAGGTGAATCCAGACATCAGTACCTTGAAAACTTACTAGGTGATTCCAATGGGCAGCCCAACTTCAGAACCAGTGTTTTAAAACCCATACAACTTTATAGGAAGGAAAGGATTACTATGATACATTTAATTACTGTAAAAAAATATTGAGCAATATCATTAACTTTGCACCTAAATAAAATCTGCTGGAGATAGTTAAAAATTGGTTGCAGCAGCACATTCACAGAGAGCAACCAGAAATTCAAGCTGGATTCAGAAGAAGTGGAAAGAAGGATATCACTGTTGATGTCAGATGGAACTTGACTGAAAGAAGAGAATAGCAGAAAGACGTTTACCTGTGTTTTATTGAGTATGCAAAGGTATTCAGCTGTGAGGATCATAACAAGTTATGATAACATTGTGAAGAATGAGAATTACAGAACACTTGATACTGCTCATGAGAAATCTGTACATAGACTACGAGGTAGTCATTTGATTAAAACAAAGGGATAGTGCATGGCTTAAAATCAGGAAGGGCAAGTGTCAGTTTGTTTCCTTTCACCATAATTATTCAATCTGTATGCTCAGCAAATAGTCCAAAAAGTTGGACTATATGAAGAAGAACATGACATCAGGATTGGAGGAAGACTCACTAACAACCAGTGATACACAGATTACACAGCCTTGCTTGCTGAAAGTGAAGTTGACTTGAAGTACTTACTGATGAACATCAAAGATTACAGTCTTCAGTATGGATTACAGCAGAAGATAAAGAAAACAAAATCCTCACAACTGGATCAATAAACAACATCACAATAAACAGAGAAAATATTGAAGTTGTCAAGGATTTCATTTGACTTGGATGCACAATCAACGCCCATGGAAACAGGAGGCAAGAAATCAAATGATCTGATCATTGGTCTAATCTGCTGCAAAAGACCCATTTCAAGTGTTAAAAACAAAGATATCACCTTGAGGACTAAGGTTTGCTTGACTCAAGCCATGACATTGTTAATCACCACACATGCATGTGAAAGCTGGACAGTGCATAAGGAAGAGCAAAGGAGAACTGATGTTTTTGAATTATGTGTTGGCAAAGAATATTGAATGTACCATGGACTGCTATGTTGTTATTGTTGTTGTTATGTGCCATCGAGTCACCCCTGACTCATAGCGACCCCTCCTTGGGTTTCTGAGGCAGTATCACTACAGAAGTAGATTGCCCAACCTTACTTCCGAGGAGTGGATGGTGGTGTGAACCGCCAGCCTTCTGGTTAGCAGTCAAGTGCCTTAGGCACTACACTACCAGAGCTCCTATGGACTGCTATAAGAAAGAACAAATCTGTCTTGGAAGAAGTACAGCCAGAATGTTCCTTAGAGGCAAAGATGGGGAGATATTATCTCACATACATTGGTCATGCTAGTAGGTTGGACCAGTCCCAAGAGAAGGTTATCATACTTGGGAAAGGGGAAGGTCAGCGAAAGTGAGGAAGACTCTCAAGGAGATAGGCTGACACTGTGGTTGCAACAATGGGCTCAAACATGGCAATGATTGTGAGGATGGTGCGTGACTGGGCAGTGTTTCTTTCTGTTTACATAGGGTCACTGTGAGTGGAACTGATTTGATAGTACCTAAAAACAATGGCAAATTTCATTATGGTGGTGGTAGACACTTGGTTTGCTAATCACATGTCCATTCTAAATCCCTTATCCTTTGTAGCTCTCCATTTTAGACTTGTGCTTGTTTTCTTCAGCTCATTAGTAGCTGGTTATGAGTTGTGAAAAATATTTTTCTGATTATGGTATGAAGTATGGATTGAAGAAAAGAGGCTGGAGATACTTATGCTCTGGCAGTGATTCCAGGTAAGAGGTCATGGTGACTTGGCCAAGGTCACTATAATGGGTAAAAGGAGAAAGGGATATAGTTGAGAGATATTAAGATGTTTAGCTTGGCAGGAATGGTGACTGGTTGTAAATCAATTAGGAGGCATGAGGAGGTGTTAAGGATGACTCAAAAGTTTCTGATTTCAGTAACTTGATGGATGATGGTGTTAATTACTGAAATCTGAAAGGTTAAAATTAGAGCAGATCGTGAGCAGAAAATGATGGTTTCATGATTGATGCATAAACTCATGTCCATGAGACAATTCAGTAGGAATGCCTAGTAAGCAGCATTATCCAGATGAAGATTTGGAAATCAACATACACGGTGTTATTGAGATAACCAAAAAAGTGTAAAATTGACAAGGAAAGGACATCTAGGACACAGACCTGAAAAGCAGCAATAATTAAGGGATGGGCAGAGGAAGGGAAGCTAGGAGAGTCAGTGAGGTAACTAGGATAACAACCAAGAGAATGGGGATCAAGCAAAACAAGGACCAAAATGGGCCAATGGATTTAATGGCTCGGAAGATTTCAGCGAGATCAGGTGAGTGGAAAATGTATATATATGTTGTATATAAATGCATGTGTAAATATAAAGCTCTGTATGAGTATTAGCTATGTCCCCCCATTAAATTATAAACTCAAATGATAGGGATATATTCATGTTATACCAGTAACACCTACCTAATATCTTACTTCAAACTTGTTATTATGTGCCGTCAAGTTGGACCTGACTCATACCAACCCCTCCTTGGATTTCCAAGGTGGTATCACTACAGAAGTAGATTGCCCAATCTTCCTTCTGAAGAGTGGCTGGTGGGTTTGAACCTCCAGCCTTCTGGTTAGTAGTCAAGTACCTTAGGCACTATGCTACCAGAGCTCCTACTTCAAACTTATGATTAGTAAATATTTACTGGACCCATGACTGAATACACCATGGTAAATTATGACTGTTGGGAAGATTTTTCCATTTTTTGAGAATTTTTTAAGAACTGTTTTTATATTTCTGGTTCTGAGGTCCCTTATTGAATCTATCTCTTTAGATTTCTAATTGGAGAAAGACTGTCCCAGACCTTGAGATTTTCCTGATTTCACAATTACCATTCTGAAAGGTTGGAAATTTATAATTCCAAATAAAGACAGATTTGAAGATATCTATTTCTGTCAGTGGTGCCCACAGGAAATGATGACATTCAGTGTGATTATTAGCATTTCACAAACTGATCTCTCTGCTTCAGAGTGTACTTGGCTTCAATGCAGTCAGAATTTAATGCAGTCAGAATCCGTGTTATCAGCCATAATTATCAGCCTTCAATTCTTTTTCTTATGTAAATGCTATTGTTCAATACTATATCATATATTTTATGATTTTATTATTTGGGGACATTTTAGTATGTTTCTAGTCCTTGGTTGTTAGAAATGATAAAAAAATAAAATAAAATAAGGCTAATAAGATTTTCATTTTAAAACCTGTTTATTACAGATCAGTAGAAAATATGCAACAATATTAAAAAGCTCATTTTGTTATTTGTATTTTGATAAGATGATTTTATTTTATTTTTTAAATTACATGATAAAAATGTCAATATCCCTTAAGATCTGTTTCTTACATTCATTTTTTCTTGATCAATATACTGAAAGAATTAATTACTAATTCAAGTAGTTTTCTTAAAAATAGAGGAAAAATGAAGAAGAGATAGAAGGAAAGAGTGAGTAAGGGAAAGAGGAGAGATACAGAGAGAAAAAGGGTATGAATTCCTTTGCCTGGATGAAGGAAAATTTATTGGAAGATCCTCCTCAGGTTAGACATTTAGAACATTTCCAATTATTTAATATTATAAACAAACCTTCAGGTCATGTCTTTGAAGTTAAATCTTTATACATAGCTTTGATTTTTTATCTCAGATTACTTTCTGGAACTGAAACTGCTGGATTAAAATGTGGATATATATAAATATTTTGATAAGTAATATTAAAGAATAGCCATTGGACATTTGTACAAGTAATACATACTGAATATGGGGGGGAGAGTAAAAGAAAATGAAGGGAATTAATCAACAAAACTATAAATTGGTTCTTTGAGAGGATGAATAAAATGGATAAACCATTGGCTAAATTGACAAAGGAAAAGAATGAGAAGATTCAAAAACCAAAACAAAATGTTGGATGGGAGACATTACAATAGAATAACCTGAAATAGAAATGACCATAACAGAATATTATGAAATACTACACTCCAACAAGTTTGAAAAGCTGGAAGAAATGGAATAATTTCTAGAAAAATATTACTTACTTCAACTAATACAAACTGAGGTAGAAAATTTGAACTGACCCATAACAGAAGAAGACATTGAAGAGGTCATAAAAAAATCCCCAATACACACAAAAAGAAGCCCTGGCCTAGATTATTTCACTGTACAATTGTACCAAACATTCAGAGAAGAGTTGACACTAACTCTTCTCAAACTAATTCAGAACATAGAAAATGAAGGAATACCTCCTAACTCATTTTATGAAGGATGCATAACCCTGACAACAAAGCCAGCAAAGACATCACTGAAAAAGAAAATTATAGACCAAGGTCCCTCATGAATAAAGATATAAAAATTCTCAACAAAATTCCAGGCAATATAACTCAACAATATATCAAAATAATAATACATCATAATCAAATAAGATTCATACCAGGGATGGAAGGATGGTTCAACATTAGAAAATCAGTTGATGCAATTCACCACATTAAAAAAAAAAAAATCACAAAGGAAGAGAATCATATGATCATCTCAAACGATCCACAAAAGACATTTGATAAAATCCCACCCTCTTTCCTGAAAAAAAGTCTCAGCAAAATAGGAATAGGAAGAAAATTCCACTACATAATTAAGGGCAGAAATACAAAATCAACAGCAATATTATTCTCAAAGGAGAGAGACTGAAAGCCTGAAAGCCTTCCCCTTGAGAAGAGGAATAAGGATGCTCTTTATCACCACTCTTATGCAATATTGTACTGGGAGTCCTAGCTAGAGCAATAACTCAAAAAAGGGAAATAAAGGGCATCAAAATCAGTAAGGAAGAACTAAAATTATCCTTATTCACAGATGGCATGATCCTATACATACAAAATACCAGAGAGTCCACAAGAAAGTGACTAGAACTAATGGAACTGTTCAGCAAAGTGGCAGAGTCCAAGATAAATAGACAAAAATCAGTAAATTCCTCTACATTAACAAAGAGAACTTGGAAAAAGAAATCATGAAAAAATATCATTTATAATAACCTCTGAAAGGATAAAATACTTATGAATAAATCTACTTAGGGACATAAAAGATTTATGCAAGGAAAATTACAAAACTACTGCAAGGAAACAAAAGAGATCTACATAAATGGAAAAGCATACCATGCTCATGGAAAGGAATACTGCATATTGTAGCAATAGCAACACTACGCAAGCAATCTATAGATCTTATACAATCCTGATCCAGATACCAACAACATTCTTCAATGAAATGGAAAAACAAACCTCCAACTTTATACAGCAAGAGACCACAGATAACTGGAGTATTTTTGAAGAAGAAGAAAAAAGTAGGAAGCCTCACAATTTCTAACCTCAGAACCTAGTAAACACGCACAGTAGTCAAAACAGCCCTGCACTGGTACAATAGACACAGACTAATAAAACAGAATTGAAAATCCAAAAATACATACATCCAGCTATGGACAACCAATCTTCAACAATGGGTGGAAGTTCATTAAATGAGGAAGTAATACTTCCTAGTAAATATTGTTGTTGTTGTTATGTGCTGTCGAGTCGGACCTGACTCATAGCAACCCCTCCTTGGGTTTCTGAGGAAGTATCACTATGGAAGTAGATTGCCCTATCTTCCTTCTGAGAAGTGGCTGGTGGGTTTGAACCACCAGCCTTCGGTTAGCAGTCAAGTGCCTTAGGCACTATGCTACCAGAGCTCCTTTCTAATAAATAGTGCTAGCAAAATTGGATATTCATTCTCATGAAAATGAAATAGGATCCATACCTCACACAATACACAAAAACTAAGTCAAAGTGGATCTAAGACATAAATGTTAAACTTACAATTGTAAAGTTCAAGGAAGAAAAAACAGAGGCTCTAATTTATGGCATAAATAGACTGTCAAAAATAACTTAAATTTCACCAGAAGCAGAAGACAAACTAGATAATTGGGCCCTCCTAAAATTAATTATGTATGCTCATCAAATTATGTTGTTGTTGTTGGGTACCATCAAGTTGTGTCCAACTCACAACAACCCTATGCACAGCAGAATGAAACATGCCCAGTCCTGCACCAATTCCACGATCCTTGCTACACTTGAGCCCATTGTAGCAGTCACTGTGTCACTCCATCTAGTTAAGGGCCTTCCCCTCTTTCTTTGATCCTCCCTCTTACCAAGAATGACATCCTTCTCCAGGGTATGTTCTCTTCTGACAACATGACCAAAGTAGGTGAGATGAAGTCTGGCCATTCTCGCTTCCAAGGAGCATTCTGGCTGCACTTCCTCCAAGACAGACCTGTTAGTTCTTTTAGCAGTCCATGGTACTTTCAGCACTCTTCACCAGCACCACAACTCAAAAGCATCAATTCTTCTTCAGTCTTCCTTATTCATTGTCCAGCTCTCACATGCATACAAGGCGATTGAAAATACCATGGCTTGTGTCAGGCGCACCTTAATTCTCAAGGAGACATCCTTGCTCCTCAGCCCTTGAAAGAGGTCCCTTGCAGCCAATTTGCCCAGTGCTATACATCATCTCACATCATACATCAGCTATACATCAGCTACCTGGCCAACTGACTGGAAGAGATCCATATTTGTGCCCATTCCAAAGAAAGGTGATCCCACAGAATGTAGAAATTATAGAACAATATCA
>NW_006922437.1:129081-138601 GCF_000298275.1 Orycteropus afer afer
GCCTCCAGTGGGGCATCCCTATGCTGAAATATCTCAATGGGTATTCTGCCAATACCTGGAGTCTTTTATTTGCCATTTCCATCAGTGCAGCTTCAACTTCTTCCTTCAGTACCATTGATTCTTGATCATATGGAACCTCCTGAAATGGATGAATATCAACCAGTTCTTTTTGGTACAGTGACTTTGTGGATTCCTTCCATCTTCTTTTGATGCTTCCTGCATCGTTCAATATTTTGCCCATAGAATCTTTAAATATTGTAACTCAAGGCTTAAATTCTTTCCTCAGTTCTTTCAGCTTGAGAAATGCTGAACGTGTGCTTCCCTTTTGGTTTTCTAACTCCGGGTCTTTGCACATTTCATTATAGTAATTGACTTTGTCTGCTCAAGCTGCTCTTTGAAATCTTCTGTTCAGCTCTTTTATCTTGTCATTTCTTCCATTTGTGTTAGCTACTCTCCTCTCAGGGGCAAGTTGCAGAGTCTCTTTTGTCATACAGTTTGGTCTTTTCTTCTTTTTAAATCTTTTTAGTGATCCAAGCATCTTGGATGATGCTTTTGATGTCATTCCACAATTTCTGGTTTTCGGTCATTGGTGTTCAATGCATCAAATCTATTCTTTAGATGGTCTCTAAATTCAGGAGGGATATATTCCCAATCATATTTTGGCTCTTGTGGACTTGTTTTAACTGTCTTTAACTTCAAGTTGAACTTGCATATGAGCAGTTAATGGTCTGTTCCACAATCAGCTCCTGGTCTGGTTTTGGCTAAGGATATTGAGCTTTTCCATCACCTCTTGCCACAGATCTACTAGTCAAGCTCATTCCTGTGTATTCCATCTGATGAAGTCCATGTGTATAGTTACCATTTGTGTTGTTGAAAAAAGGTATTTTGCACTGAGTAAGTCGTTGGTCTAGCAAAATTCCATCATGTGATTTCCAGAATCATTTCTGTCACCAAGGCCAAAATTTCCAACTACCGGTGATTCTTCTTTGTTTCCAACTTTTGCATTCCAGTCACCAGTAATGATTAATGCATTCTGATTGCATGTGCAGTCAATTTCAGACTGCAGAAGCTGATAAAATCTTCAATTTCCTCATCTTTGGCTTTGGTAGTTGGTGCATAAATTTGAATAATAGTCATATTAAGTGGTCTTCCTTGTAGGCATATAGATATTATCCTATCACTGACAGGATTGCACTTCAGGACAGATCTTGAAACATCCTTTCTGATGATGAATGCCACGACATTCCTCTTCAAATTGCCATTCCTGGCATAGTAGACCACACGGTGGTCTGATTCAAAATGGCCAAAACCAGTCCACTTCAACTCACTAATGCCTAGGATATCAATCGTTATGCACTCCGTTTCATTTTTGACAACTCCCAATTTTTCTAGATTCATACTTCATACATTCCGTGTTCTGATTATTAATGGATGTTTGCAGCTGTTTCTCCAAAATTTGTTTCATGCCATGTCAGTAAATGGAGGTCTCAAAAGCTTTGCCTTATCCATATCATTGAGGCTGGTTCTACTCTGATGATGCAGCTCTTTCCTGTTCCTATTTTGAGAACCTTCTGTCTTAAGTGGCTTGTCCTCCTGCACTGTATCAGACAATGTTTCTGGGCTATTCATAAAGTTGCACAGTAATGTATCAGATAATGTTTCTCTGCTATTCATAAGGTTTTCCCTGGCCAATTCTTTGAGAAGTGGATGGCTTCTTCCTTCTTAGTCTGTCTCAGTCTGTAAGCTGTTGAAACCTGTGCACCATGTGCAACCCTACTGGGTTTGAGACACCGGTGGCACAGCCTCAAGCCTCACAGCAACACACCACCACAGTAGGACAGACTGACAGACAAGTCTGTCTCCCTTAGCTATTCAAAACCTCTTCACCCTTCCCACCTTCCCCTTACATAGATCCCTGCCTCTATCCTGCTGCTTGGGAGGGGTGTGGTCTTGGTCCCCGGCCTTACCTGGATCCCTGCCTCTGCTTCCTTGCTCATCAAAAGACACCACCAAAACAGTAAAAAGATAGCTTACACACTGGGGGAAAAATTTGGCAGCAACATACCTGGCAAGAGTCTAATCTCTAAAACATGTAGAAAACCACAATGTTTCAACAACAAAAAAGACGAAAATGTAATTAAAAAATAAGCAAAAGACATGAACAGACACTTCACCAAAGAAGACATTCAGCCGGGTAACAAACACATAATGACATGCTTGTGATCATTAGCCATTAGAGAGATGTCAATAAAAACTACACTGAGGTAAAATATCACTCCTGCAAAGGTGCACTGATCTAAAAGCAAAAAAGTGCTGGCAAGGTTATGGGAGTTTGGAAGTCTTATACAATGGTGTTGGAATTGCACAATGTAAAACTACCATAGAAAACTGTATGGTGCTTCCTTAAAAAGCTAGAAATAGAAATACCATCTGATCCAGCAATCCCACTACTAAGTATATCCTAAAGAAATAAGAAGCATGACACAAATAGATTTGTACATACCCATGTTCATTGCAACATTATTCATAATAGCAAAGAAATGGAAACAACCTAAGTGTCCATCAATGGATGAATGGATAAAAAAATTAGGGTACATCTATACAGTGAAATACTATGCAACAATAAAGAATAGTGATGAATCCATGAATCATCTCACAACATAGATGAATCTGGAGGATGGTATGCTGAATGAATTAAGTCAATCACAAAAAGGTAAATATTGCATGAAGTGACTATTATAAAAATCAGGAATGGGTTTGCTCACGGAAAGAAAGATTCTTTGAAGGTTACCTGTAATGGGGGAAGAAAGGAAGGAGAATTACTAACTAGATAGTTGTTGTTGTTGTTGTTAGGTGCCATCGAATTGGCTCTGACTCATAGTAACTCTGTGTACAACAGAGTGAAACACTGCCCAGTCCTAGACAGTAACTGGATAGTAGACATGTATTAGTGCTGGTGAAGGAAAAGACAACACAAAATATGTGGGAAAGGCATACAACATGACCAAGGAAAAAGAAGACACTGAGAAGTATGCAAGAATAAGAAGTGTGCAACTCTAGTAAATACCCACTAACAAGAACTCTCTGCCATGGAGTTGCACCTGACTCATAGCAACCCCTCCTTGGGCTTCTGAGGTGGCATCACTATGGAAGTAGATTGCCCAATCTTCTATAACATGTCTATTCTTGCAACAACAATAATAACAAAAAATAATTTATTAGTGGATACATAAGTAGATATGCATGCTAAATATGTATTTAAGTATGATTGTTGATATTTCTACACACATATTTGTATGTGCTGAATGTATATTCTTATATAAAATAGAGCACATAAGGAACACAGTTATGAAAACTTCTGAGACATAACCAAACACTTTATAGGACAGAACTTCTTGGCTTTAAGGCTAAGGACTATAGACTCAGAGGACATCTAAATTAATTGGCATAACATATTTTGTAAAGATAATTTTCTACATCCTTGTTTGGTGAGTAGCATCTGGGGTCTTAAAAGTTTGCGAGTGCCATAGGTGATACAACTATTGGTCTCTTCCTACCTGGAGCAAAGGAGAATGAAGAAAACCAAAGACTCAAGGGAGCAATTAGTCCAAAGGATTGACTGATGACCCACATGAACCACAGCCTCCTGCAGTCTGAGACCAGAAGAATTAGATGGTACCTGGCCACCACTGTGACTGCTCTGACCAGGTACACAGTAGCAGGTCCCACTTAGAAAGGGTGAAAAATGTAGAACAAAATTCAAATTCATAAACAAATACTGGACTTAAATTGCCATAACATAGTCCAGAAATACAATGTTCTGCATCCTACTGTGGTGAATAATGATTGGGATCTTCAAAGCCTGTTACCAGCCATCTGAGGAGCAACTATTGATCTCTCTCCTTTCAGAGAAAAGAGTAAAGAAAATCCACAACTCAAGGAAATAATTAGTCCAAAGGACAAATGGACCATGAGAAGCCCAGCCCCTGTGACATTGAGACCAGAACGAGATGGTGCCAGATGATCACTAATGACCAGTCTGAAAGGAATAACAATAAGAGGTCTCAGTTAGAGTGGGGAAAACGTAGACATAGAACACAACTCAAAATCATAATAAAGATCAGGCTTACTGGTCTCATGAAGACTGGTGGGATCCCGTAGACTATGGCCCTTAGTCATCCTTCAAGCTAGGAACTGAATTTAACTTCTGTGACTTGACTTTCAGGCAAATGATAGATAGTGTGAACAGTAATATCAGGAGGTTATGCACTTAGAACAATCAAGCATAGAAGATCAAGAGGACATTTGGCCATGGATAGAACTAGGAAGGTGGAAGGGGGTGGAAAGGAAGGATGAATGCAGGGGGTGAGTACAGGGAGGAAATGGAAGAAATACTGTTACAGTGTGGGGATTGCAGTGAATGTTACAAATGTGTATGGATTGTTGTGTGGGAAGCCATTTTGTCCTGTAAAATTTCACCCACATCACAATTAAAAATAAAATAAAATAAAAATAAAAAACAGGACTTACTGTCCAGTAGAGACTGGAGAAACTCCTGAGGCAATTGCTTTAAATTACCCTCCTATCTGGGAACTGAAGCCTCTCCCAGACCCCACCTCTCACTCAAATAATACACTGGCTTATAAAATAAACAATAACACCCATGAGGAGTACACTTCTTAGAACTATCAACTCTATGAGAAGAAAGGGCAACATTTGTCCGAGAGCAAAATGAGAAGCCAGGGAGGGGCAGGAAAACCAGATGAACAGAAAAAGGGGCCCAGGGAGGTATTAGAGAGGTCACTGGCACACTGCGGGGATTGCAGCCACTGCCACAGAACAATTTTTGTATGAATTATTAAAAGGAAAACTAATTTGCTGTGTAAACAGTTCACAAGAATATTGAATATACCATGGATTGCTAGAAGAATGAGTAAATCTGTCTTGGAAGAAATATAGCCAGAGTGCTCCTCAGAAGTGAGGATGGTGAGGTTTTGTCCCACGTGCTTTGGACATGGAGCAGGAGGGACCAGTCCCTGCAGAAGAGCATCATGCTTGATAAAGTGGAGGGTCAACTAAAAGGAGGCAGGCCCTCAGCACGATGGGCTGACACTGGGTGCCCCAGTGAGCTCAAGCACAGTAAGGACTGTGAGGGTGGGTCAAGCCTGGGCAGTGCTTCGTTCTGTTGCACACAGGGTTGCTGTGAGTCAGAGCTGATTCAACGAAACCCAACAACAGCAGCAACATATGTTAGACCAACAAACCAACTCTGGTTGTGCACTGGGTAAAGCACTTGGCTGCTAACCAAAATGTCAGTGGTTCAAACTTACCAGCTGCTCTACAGGAGAAAGATGTGGCAGTCTGCTTCCACAAAGAATTGCAGCCTGGAGAACTATATTGCTATGAGTCAGAATTGACGAGGTGGCAACGGGTTTGATCTTGGTTATAAATTAGATCCTTATTTTTATTGTTAAGGAGGATTTAATTTGAATTGTGTTTAGGTGGATGATTTTCTCTATATGTTCCAGGTAAGTTATCGTCATCATATGTCTAATGGTTAGCAGGTCAACTTGCCGGCATCTCTTAAATCATCTAATGCTTTTACAGGTTTGTAGACTCACTAGACAATGATTTATTTGTCAAATAATTTTTGTTTAAAAAAGGAGAATAACTTTTGAAACAATGTATTCTTTTTCTTACTTCTTTTCCATTTTCTCTCATATTAGTTTAGTAACACTTTCACGTTTGTAAAATTCTGTTTTTCATAGATTTATTCTTTCTTTCTTTTACTAAATTCCACTGTCATTGTTTTTCTCCTTAGTTCATTCATTATCAGTTTTCTTATATAATATGGAAATTGCTTGAATCTGAATTTGCTTCTGGTTGCAAGTTTAGACGTCCCTCATAATTTTGATATTTACTTGTTATTATTTTCTAGATAA
Source organism: Orycteropus afer afer (assembly GCF_000298275.1). Taxonomy (NCBI): domain Eukaryota; kingdom Metazoa; phylum Chordata; class Mammalia; order Tubulidentata; family Orycteropodidae; genus Orycteropus; species Orycteropus afer. The sequence continues at coordinate 135,024 of NW_006922437.1, forward strand.
CTTTTAATTGCACTTTTTATTACTTATTTTACTCAGTAGTTCATTAAGTGTTTTATTTTGTTTTTCTCCAAAGCATGGGGAAGGTTAAGTATTTAACATTTTTATATTAGCTGTTAATTTGCAACATAATAATCAGATAATATAACTTGTACAACTTATACATGGGGGAGAATTGCTGAGGCTTTTTTTAAGAGCTAATGAAATATAATAATTGTTCATATTTGTTTTCAAAGAAAGTGAAAATAATGCTCATACATCAAAATATGTTTTACTTTAAAAATATTAATTGTTTTGTTTGTTTCTTATACTACTAAATTCATTATTATTAATTTGTTTTGTTGTTGTTATGTGCCATTGAGTCAGACCTGACTCATAGCGACCCCTCCCTGGGTTGCCGAGGCAGTATCATTACAGAAGTAGATTGTCCAACCTTCCGTCCGAAGAGTGGCTGGTGGGTTTGAACCGCCAGCCTTCTAGTTAGCAGTCAAGTGCCTTAGGCCCTATGCTACTCGAGCTCCTTATTATTAACTAGGTAATTATTATTAAATATGTAAGAAATTATTAATAGTAACAACAACAATAATTAAAGTTTAGGGTTATTGAACAGTAGCTATATAGAGGTAATGTATTGCTCTGTTAATCTTTTTGTTATCCCAATGGTGTAAGGACTGATTGATTGATAAATAAGTGTAGAGAACTAAATTACCTTCTTCAAGATCACATGGCTGGTAAAGAGTAAAGCAGACTTCAAATTCAGGTCGGGCTGAATTGAAAGCAGATAAACCTAATCATTGCTATAAACTGAGAGCCTTGCTCCTCTTGTTTACTATACATAGGATCAATTGATAGGTAAATGGATGAATACTTTCTCTTTAAAAAAGGACAACATGTTTTAAAAGTATTTTCGTACTCTGTTCTTTACCTAATTAATGTACTATGAACATTTCCCCATAACATTAACTATATCATAAATTATTTTAAATAATTTTATACTATTCCAGTTTATCAGGCGCTCTAGTGACATATTGCCTAAGGCATTTGACTGCTAACCAGAAGGTGGCATTTTAAACCCACCAGCCACTCCTCAGAAGGAAGATTGGGCAATCTACTTCTGTAGAGATACCACCTTGGAAACCCATTCCAGTTTATTAGATTTTCACAATTTCTCATCAATCCCTATTATAGATACATGTCAGATATTTTCAGTGAGTTTGTTACTATTCACATCCATTTTATGATCACCTAATAGATGAACCTTGTCTTCGTTGATGATCATTTCCTTGGGAGGAAACACTGGAAGAGAAAAAAAAGGATTAGAATTTGTGTATATATATATGTTGTTCTTAAGTGCTGTTGAGTTGGTTCTGATTCATAACAACCTATGGACAACAGAAGAAAACACTGCCAGGCCTTGTGCCAACCTCACAATTACTGCTATTGAACCCATTGTTGCAGCCACTGTGCCAATCCACCTTGATGCAAGTGTTGCCCTTTTTCACTGACTTTACCAGGCATGATACCCTTCTTCACAGACTGGTCTCTCCTGACAACATGACCAAAGATGAGAGGCAAACCTCGCCATCCTCACTCTTAAGGTGCATTCTGGCTGTATTTCATCCAAGATAGATTTGTTTATTCTTCTGGTGGTCTGTGGTACATTCAATATTCTTCACCAACACCATAATTCACATGGTATCACTTCTTCTTTGGTCCTCCTTATTCATTGTCCAGCAAAGCCTTTACTCCTTTACTATATCTCTATCTATCTGGTTTGATCTGGATTTCTAAAGGTCTCTCCAGAAATTCTGTTTGTATCACAAAATTTGATTGGATCTTTTGCTTTTTCATTAGCTTTGGTAATTTCTTTTGGGGGGGGTGGAGTTTACAAAATCTGGTTTAATTCAGATCTGGGGAGGTGTTTTAGTTACCTAGTGCCACTCTGACAAGGAAAATACCCCAAATGGGATGGCTTGAACAAACAGGAGTTTATTCTCACAATTTTTGGAGGCTGAAAGTCCATGTTCAAAATGCCAGGCTCTAGGGACTGGGTGAAAGCCCCTTGACCTTGGGTGCAGCTCTGCCTCTTGTTCCTTGCCCACTGAAGCTGGAGGCTTTTCCTCACTCAGGCAGCAACTGGCTGCTGAGGCTGACAAACCCAAGGTCAACAAATGAAAAAGCATAGTCCCGATATCACCAAACAACATGGCCGGCCACTAATTCAAGTCCAGAAAAAGTCCCAAGATCGGCAGGACAAAGCAGGCTGTTGAACAATGACTTGACAACATGCAAGGTTCAAGTGTGCCAAAAAACTGGAGACCTTTCTCAAAGTTGCTTCTTATATACTGCAAGCAGCCCACATTCCTAAAGCAGCTACTCAGCTGTTCCAGTAGGTTCCACCATGGAGTTAATTACCAGTCTCACCATGGGGAATAACTACATCCAGCTGCCCAGCCACTCAACCAGGCCCAGCCAAGTTGATATACAACCTTAATTACCACAGGAGGGGAATGGTATAGGTTATGAAAATATATATGTACTGGAACCTAATCAATGGTAGACAAACAGTATATTAGACAATATAATAGGATAACTACACATTTGAAGACTCAAATTGAGACTATCAACTATAAATACCTTTTTATATTTAGCTCAAGTGGCTGTTGAGTATCAGGTGGTGCTGAATTGTTTTAAAGCCCCTAATGACCACCTCCCACCCAGCCTTGGAAGGAGTTTCACCACAGTCTCGGAAGAAATCCCAGTTGTTCCTTTGGTTATTCTGGCCCTTGGAAGGTGCTGTTACCTAAAGGCAAATGCAGGTCAGGAATTTCCAATGGCCACATGTTAGTGCACAGAGAGTTCTGTTCTAAGCCAGAGTCTTATTACTAAGAAGCTGTAGGCTTAGCCCTTGAAGAATGGCCTAGCACTAATGTGGTCTACAAAAGCATGTTAAGAAATAGCTCCTTAGTGATTATGTACCAGCTACTAGGGATTACACTAAGAGAAAAGGCAGCGAGACAACTTCATATATTCATCGGTTTATGTTTCGAAGAGAACATCCTAACTGGTGCTTTAGGATTATGTTGATGCTATTTTTTATTTAAACAATGGATTATGCTTCAAAAGGAAGGTAATGGAAATCTTATAAAGATAAAGCAGTTCTTATCTGTGATGGGCTATGTTAGCATGTTGAATCAACAATAGAAATGAGAATACTTACCTAAATATTTTAGCTAAATACCCCAACAACTCTTAAGCCTAAATTTTCTTTACTGTTCCTATTCCGTGATAGATGTGTGTGCCTAAAAGACACCAAGTGTTTTTCTTCCCCCTCCAATTATTCACTCAGACCCCAACATCAGTCAGAGTTCACTGCTTCCTACACATCTCCTACAGATTTCAAATCCTCCCTCTGGAGTTGCATAGCAACTGCCATTCAACCTCACCTGCAAAAGGTTAGTCCAACATTGTTTATGTTTTACTTTTTCTAAAATTTCTTTTTGACTGGAAGCAAGCAAGCCAGCTGGTAGCATTGTAAACAGAGCCATGCAGATCTGGGTTCCAAGTATAACACCATCATG
>NW_006922437.1:139481-145535 GCF_000298275.1 Orycteropus afer afer
GTAAATGGCAGAAAGACAAAAACTTAATAAACTCAATTAAACCCACCTGAAACAGTAAATAAATAAAATTCAATGAATTCATTAAAAGAATTGATACTTAAAGTAAATGAGAAGTCCAGATTGACATGCTACCCACCTTTGACCGAGCTCTCCACTGTATTGGCTTTGCTTGCAGGTAAGTACATTGCGTGAAGAAGTGGGATGACAGCTAACACGTGAGGTTTGCGTTCTCTGCAACATCAGTGGAAAGACAGACTCTTATTTCCTGGGAGTTCAAGTGAAGTCTTAAATTGAAAACCCTCACCTGCCAACTTGAGACACCCGTTCAGTGTCTCTGTGACCAGTGGAAACAGAAGTCTGTCCTCAGGCCTGGAATATCCACTCAGTCTTGGAGTGCAAGAGAAGAGTTTTAACCTCCCTGACCACAAGGACAGAAACAACAGCAATAATGGCCTCCTAGGGTACTCGACGGCATATAACAACAACAACAACAACAAGGGTAGCATAGTGCCTAAGGCATTTAACTGCTAACCAGAAGGTTGGCGGTTCAAACCTACCAGCCACTCCTTGGAAGGAAGGTTGGGCGATCTACTTCAGTAGTGATACCACCTTGGAAACCCAAGGAGGGGTCGCTGTGAGTCAGGGCCGACTCAAAAGCACATAACAACAACAACAAGAGCCAATCATGTCATCAGAGTGGGGATAGGGTCGATGCTGTGTGAACAAAATGTAACATTCACCCACTACTTTCCAAAATTGAGAATCAGCATCTGTCACTGGCAACTCAGGAATGAATGCAGTGAGAGAAGAAATGCTGTGATTGGGAGCATTCTATTCTCTGGGTATTCTTTTTCAGCTAAGCCGACTGGCATTACATTGTGGCACCTGTCTGCTGCCAGGCTGTAGCTCTGGGTGACATAAGCAAAAAGATTATTTTATATAAATCCCTTCTGCTTTTGCCTTTCACACTCTAGCTTTGATATTGCATCAAAAACAGAAGTGAACAAAAGGAGACAATATTATTGGTAGGTAGTAATTTAGAAAGAATCCCACTCTTTCTTTCAATAGTGTTTCCTATAAAATATCATTAGTCTGTCTTTTAATGCCTCACACAGAAATCCTGGGAGCTTGGTATTCTCCCTGACAGGGAGTGCCACTTCACCTTTCAAAGTCAGAATGTCAACTTTCAGCATTCTTTTATTATGTCCTGAGATTACTCATGTGACATCTTTCTCTTGATATGAATTTTTTCAGAAATATACAGTATTCCTTCAGATGAGTTTTTGGGAAAATCTCTTGAATGACTTTATAGGAAAAAAAAGTGATCAAATGATTGATTGATATTTTGAAAATGCAGTTCTGTTTAATGAATAAGCCATCCTGGAAAATATGCTGACTCTATAGTTCTGTTTTTTTCTTTGCTTTTTAAATTTTTTTTTAAAATAGGAATTATACATCCTCAGAAACAGGATTTCTGCTTTTCATGTCTTTGCGGCTTCCTTTGCAAACAACAGGCACATAGTTTGTGCTCACTGCAAGAATCGACTCTTGGCCAATTATGCTTCAACCTTAGCAAGTGACAGTCTGTGCAAAAACTCCAAACTCATTGTGCTTATTGGATACACAAAAGAAATACAGTGTTGGTGTTGCAAGGGCAAAACTACACCTCATCCCCAAACGTGCCTCTGGACCTTTTCTAGCCTGTAGATCTCTGGTGGTGCAAACAGTTGACATTCAGCTCTAACCCAAAGGTTGATGGTTCAAACCCACCCAGTGGTGCCATGGAAACAAGGTTGACGATATGCTTCCGAAAAAATTACAGCCAATAAAACCCTATGGAGAACTTCTACTCTGTAACACTTGGGGTTCCCATGAACCAGAATTGGCTCAGCAGTAAATGCCCAACCTGCCTTCTGAGGAGTGGCTGGTGGGCTTGAACCACCAGCCTTCTGGTTAGCAGTCAAATGCCTTAGGCACTACGCCACCAGAGCTCCTAATGCTTAATAAAGTGGATGTTATTTCCTTATTTCCAAGAATATTTATATATTGATAATTCTCTGTGGAAAAAGCTCCTACCGTCCTATCACAATTACCCCAATACCGAAAACAAAGCCCATGGGATTGACTTGATTCCTGCTCTTAGGGGACTGCTATCATTTTTCAGCTCCCTTGTTAGCATGCAGCACCATGGCTAGCACGCATTAGTTGCTTAATGCATATTTGTTGAATGAGTTAATGAATGAAAATGCACCTTTATTTTGAATTCCATAACTTGATTAGTCTCAGAGACTTGAGAAACTACATACAAGATAGAAAAAGGCTCTGCATTTTCTATGAGTAGAAATTACTTTGACAGGAGCTTGAATAGGATCTGAATCTCTTGCAAAGGCATAATTTAATGTTTGAAACATGTTGACTTGATTTTTAAGTAAAAGAAATCAAGTGAAAAGAAGCCTTGGCCTCCAAAGTAGTAAAGCGTATTTCCTGTTCAGTAGCAGCAGGTAGTATTCAATTTTTGAATCACGATGAGTGTCCTCATTTCAGAATCTAATTGACTTTGACCCCAGTACAAATGTATGATATGAAATGAACAAGAGACTATTAGAAAAAACAGAACAGACCTTAACATAGTGACCGCATCATATTAATATTGTTAGGCAGTGGGGACTCCAGCTGATAAATGATTTATCCAAAGGCATAATTATAGCACTACTGCTGCAAATGGAAGCTTGATGTATACAAAATAAAGTCTGATTAGGTGTCATCAAGACGGCATCGATGGATCATCAACCTCACTAACGCACTGTGGGTGATTAAACAATGGCTGATCAGTTGCTTATGGTGCCGTTAAAAAAGAGAAAGGGATGCCTCATGTGGTCAGTTGGCCTTTCAATTCTAACTGGGCACTCTCTCCTTGTTATTAGTGAGATTGAACAGTTGGTTCTTTCAAATTGCTTTCCTCTGGCATCTGCAATAGGTATTGTCAGTCAGAGTGTGATTTCAGATTTAAATTGCTCTGACCAGGTAATATTAGAATGAGAGTGGTACATAGTGGTGGTTAGTAAATTAACTTCTCTCACTATAGATAAAGACATCTCAATTTAAAACTCACTGCCAAGTTCCTTTCTATTAAAGGCATTATTTAAAAATCATGGGTTTCCTCCATGCTGTGCAATTGTCTGTATGCTGATCTAAAAGCACAATGGCCCAACTTGCTCTGAAGGATGGAGACCCAGCTGCACTCCATCACAAACAAAAGGCGACCATAAAGCTTTAGCCCTCTGTTCATTAAGTGAGGGCATTAGGATTCTCTGAAGCCATGTCTCTGGAGTGAATTTTCCACCAAGGATTCACATGAACAGAAGCTACATAATTCCAGTGGATTCTGCCTCTCTCACACTGGCCATCTGCCCCAGAATGGAGTTCTAAATTCTCATACTGGTAACTCTTTGAACCAAAACTGGCCATTGACTCGCACTGGTAGTTGACAGGTGAAGTGGAGTCAATTTTGACTAGTAGTAACCTCATGTGTCAGAATGGAACTGTCCCATAAGCTTCTCTAGACTATAATCTTTACAGGATCAGATTGCCAGGTCTTTCTTCTATGGAGCCACTGAGTGGGTTCCAACCATCAACCTTTTGGTTAGGAACTGAACACGTAACCATTGGGCAGTCAGGTCCTCTCGGCCACTAACTACTCTGGTTCCTCACTCTCTTCATCTGGACCTTTGCTCCACTAACTTCTAGTTCCAATAAGAAACTCTTCTTTTCCTTGATTAAATTGACTTAGCATTTTTGTCAAAAACCAAATGATCATGTATGTGTGACTATAAATCCAGATCAATGGAACTCTACTCTATTCCACCATTCTTTATATAGGTCTATCTTTTCATAAGTATGAGGCTGTGTTAATGACTGGTTTTACAGTAAAACATTAAATTACTCACTGCCATCAAGTCAGATTTGACTTATATTGACCCCTCCTTGGGTTTCCGAGGCAGTATCACTACTGAAGTAGATTGTGCAACCTTCCTTCCGAGGAGTGGCTGGTGGGTTTGAACCACCAGCTTTCTGGTTAGCAGCCAGATACCTTAGGCACTATGCTACCAGAGCTCCAAAAACATTAAATTAGGTGAGGTGAATCCTACAACTTTCTTCTTTAAAAAAATTTCTTTGGTGATTATAAAGCTTTTCTATTTTCATATATGTTTTAGAATCTTCTTGTCAATTTCAACAAAAAAAGCCTGCTGGCATTTTGACTAGAAATTACTGAACTTACAGATGAATTTGGGAAGAACTGCCATCTGAACAATATTTAGTCATCCAACTGTGAACCTGTTCCAACATTTATTTAGTTCTTTAATTTCTCTGTGCAATGTTCTAAAGTTTCCAGGATAGAGATCTTGGACTTCTTTTTGGGGATTTAGTCCTAAATATTTTATATTTTCCTTGATATTATGATAAATGCAATTGTGGATTTTAATATTCTGTAGTGGTTTGATTCTATATTTTCTTTTATGTTTTTGGAAACCACATAACCCCCTAACACACTGGCTTCCTATGATCACTATTTGCATGCTATGCATGTGTGTGTTCTTTGAGGGTCACATTATATGAGGAAATACGGTATGACCGTGTAACAATCCATGAATATATACATTGCTATGAATGCTTAATATGTAACCGTCTCTATCTATATTAAGCTGACTACACAGATGGACCTTGCCAGATGGAACACAGAGGAATCAAATTGACTAAAAACGTATAAAGAAAACAAAAACCCTCAGAACTGGACAAATAAATGCCATCATGATAAATGTAGAAAATACTGAAGTTGATCAAGGATTTCATTTTGCATGAATCGGCTATCAACAGCCACGGAAGCAGGAAGAAAGAAATCAAATGACTTACGACATTGAGCAAATCTGCTGCCAAAGGTTTCTTGAAAATTAAAAACCAAAGATTTCATTCTGAGGACTAAGGTGAACTTGACCCAAGGCACAGTATTGTTAGTCACTTCACATGCTGTGGAAGCTCGATGATGTAAAAAGACCACAAAGAATTAGCACCTTTGACTAGGGATGCTGGTGGAGAATATTACGTACGCCATGGACTGCCAGGAAAACGAACAAATCTGACTTGGAAGAAGTGGAGCCAGAACGCTCCTTAGAAGAGGGGATGGCAACACTTCTCACGTGCTTTGGAGGTGTTCTCAGGAGGGGCCAGTCCCTGGAGAAGGAAATCGTGCTTGGTAAAGTAGAGGGTCAGTGAAAAAGAGGAAGCCCCTCTATGAACCGCTGACACCCTGGCTGCAACAATGAGCTCAAGGAGGCCTGCTTTCGTGAGGATGACACAGGACCTAGCGAAGTTTTATTCAGTTCTGAGTGGGGTCATACGAGTACAGCCAGTTTGAGGGACCCTAACAACAAGAGCATGAATTGATACTAATATTTCCAGCTCTAGACCATTGCTACACAGATCATTCTAGCCTCTTGCTCTTGCTTATCTGTGAATTCCCACTCATCCACCATCCATATACTTAACTGTACATTTCCAAGAGACATGTATATCAACATCACAATGGTAAACCCAGAGTTGTTAACGCCTGAGGGAGACAACTTTCCCAGTGGAGTACACTGCTCTTATACAGCGTCTCCTGCCTTCACTTTTACAAACTTCGTTCATTTCTGAAGTTTATTAGCTCAGCACTTTCACCCCTCCCCCTTTAGTGGATTGTTCCATACACTTGGAACACAATTAGGCTGTTTGTCACACTCTGCGTCCTATCCTCTGGAAATGCCTTCATCTCCTCTATGATATTTTTAATTCATGCACATTAAGGTTTCTCTTGCTTCTGTAAAGTTCTTTAAATTTTGACAAATGCATAGTGCCATGGATCCACATTATCCTCTCATACAGAATAGATGCGCTGCCCTATAAAAATGCCCTTCACCCCTTCTCCTGAATCCCTGGCAACCAATTATCTTTTTATATATGCTATAGTCTCACATGGGAGCTCTGGTAGCATAGTGGCTAAAGCACTTGACTGCTAAC
>NW_006922437.1:145896-151556 GCF_000298275.1 Orycteropus afer afer
TTTTTTTTTTTTTTAATCTCAAACAAACTTTTAGCATTGTCAATATGATGTGTCTAGATGACTTTTTTGGCAGGTTTATCTTACTTTGGTTTTCTTTACATTTCTGAACCTGAAGGATATTAATCTTGCTATACTTGAGGAATTTTTCCACCTCTCTTTATTCAAATAATTTTGTGTCTCTTTTCTATCTCTCTTTCTGGAACTCTAATCATACTCATGTTGGGATGTTTAATATTAACTTACATGTCTCTGAGCCTCTGCTCACTTTTTCTTTAGTATTTTTGGTCTGTTATTTGAACTGTAAAATATCTTCTGTTCTATATTCAAGTTCTAAATTCTTTCTTCAGCTATGTCAAATCTGCTGTTGAGTCCATCTAATGAATTTTTTCATATTAGTTATAGACTTTTTAGGTCTAAATGTTTCATTTGTTTTCTTTTAAAATTTTTCATTTTGTTCTGTCATAATTTCTTATTTTTTTTACTAATTACTCACATATATCTCCCTTTAATTACCTAAACATATTTTTCTTTTCTTCTTTGAGCAGATTTACAATATGTGCTTTGAAGTGCTCATCTGCTAAATCCAAAATCTGCCCTACATTGAGTCAGTCTCTATTGCCTTCTTATTTCCAGAGTATGGATAACACTGTAGGGCTGCTATGAGTTGGAACTGGTTCAATGGCAACAGCTATGGAGTGTATCTATAATGCATCTGTCTATCTATTCTAACATAATAAAATATTCTTGTCTATTTGACTATGTCTCAGAAGGTAGGTTGGGCAATCTACTTCCATAGCGATACTGTCTCAGAAACCCAAGGAGGGGATGCTATGAATCGGATCCAACTTGATGGCAGTGGGTATGGTTTTGGTTTGGTGTTTGTCTATGTAATATATTTCACTCACATATGGCATAAATTTCAATATATGGAATTGTTCCATGAAATAATATATGCTTTGGTATATATTACATGTCTTAATAATTTTTGGTTTAAAATTACACATTGTGTATAATACATTGTATCAAGTCTCTATTCTGTTTTACTCTTCTGAGTGTTACTAATTCTTTTGCTATGGAGAAAGATGTGGCACTCTACTTCTGTAAAGATGACAACCTTGGAAATCCTATGGGGCAGCTCTACCCTGTCCTGCAAGGTCACTCTAAGCCCGAGCCACCTCAATGGCAATAAGTTTGGTTTTTGATTTGGAGGTTAGGCACATAGTTTGCCTGGACACACACTGTGAAATCTGTCTCTGTCATTCAGAGTAGTCACAAATATCTTCGCTGGGAATTTTTGTTTGTCTGTTCTAAGCTCCCCAATTGTTCCTTTTTGTTTTGTGCAATTAAGAGTCAGCCAGTGAATTGTACAGCTGATGTGCTCAGCAACCTCAAAGCTGCATGTCTTTTATCCTCTGCTGCCTGCAATTTGTGTGGATTTAGAACTCTTTAAATGCGCAGTTGAGTCACACATTTCCCAGGGCTTTCTACTTTTCCAGATGCCCTAGGGTCTACCATGCACATGCATAAACTAGAAGCCAGCTGGGATTATGTGATGAGTCTACACTCTGTCCCTTTCTACAGCTGTCCTGTTCTGATTATCAACCATTTAAATGTCCAGCTTAACACACCCGCCCCACACTGCATCACCATACAGTAAAGCTTCAGGTATTCACTGCTCAGCCTGAGAGAGATATAAATATTCTTGGGCGAAACAGCTACAAACTCACCATTCTTACCTGAAGCAATAGGATTTCAGGTTGTTGCCTGTGTTTGGTCATTTTCCATTGCCCTGGAATGGTTGTTTCTAATAGTTTTATGCAGTTCTGTACTTCATTTCTGCAGAGTGGGACTGCCTGAAGTCCTTATGCCTTCATACCAGTAGCAGAGATAAACCTTTAGAAAAAGAAAGTCATATTTTTATATGGTTAAAACTGCAATAAATATGCAGATTATAGTGAAAAGTCTCCTCTTCAAATCTGTCTCACATCCAACCTGTACGCATAACAGCCAATGTCCATGAATTACTACATATCCTTCTAGAGATGTTATATGTATATGTGTGCATCCATTAAATTTTCCCCTCCCCCATAAATTATTTTGCTTTTTTCTTTTCCTGTTAGAAATACTTCAATCTACATATAAAGTTATTTCATCATTTTATGGCTATTTATTTCATTGAATGTATGTATACTGTTGCTGTTGCTGTTGCTGTTATGTGCCGTCAAGTCGGACTCAACTCATAGCGACCCCTCCTTGGGATTCCGAGGCAGTATCACTATGGAAGTAGATTGCCCATCTTCCTTGCGAGGAGTGACTGGTCTAAATGTTTAAAAAAACATGTTGTTATTACAAATAATGCTATTATTGATCACATAAGAAGAAGTTATATTAGGTATATATTCCTGTGTAATGATTCACCTTCAAATTTAGCAGATTGATATAGTGTCTGCAGGTCAGAAATTCAATTATGTTGGGTGTTTCTACCTCAGAATCCCTTTAGAAGTGGCAGTCAATGGCTTGAAGACAACTGAAAGCTTGCCTGGGGTTGAGACTCTGCTCAAGATGCCTCATGCATTAGCTATTGGAAGAAAGCCTCGCTCCTCACTGGCTATTAGAAGGGGTCTCAGTTCTTTGCAAAGTGAGGCTGTTCTTTGGACCAGTTTAGGATCCAAAGAAATGGCGGCTGGCTTCTCCCAGAGTGAGTAGTTCCTGAAAGAGTAAAGTGAAACCCACAATATTTGTAATGCTCTAGGCTTGGAAGTAGGAGCTCTGGTAGTGTAGTGCCTAAGGCACTACCAGAAGGCTGGAGGTTCAAACCCACCAGCCACTCCTCCGAAGGAAGATGGGGCAATCTACTTCCATAGTGATACTGCCTTGGAAACCCAAGGAGGGGTCGCTATGAGTCAGGTCTGACTTGATGGCACATAACAAGACAAGAACAACAGGCTTGGAAGTTACTGCCTAGTGTCAAGCATATTTTATTGGTTCACTAACTCAACCCCACTCATAGCAAAGGCGTACATGCATATATACATGGACCTGAAAACTAAGAAGGAAGAATCATTGTGGACCATCTTGGAAGCTGGGTAAAATAACATCGTTTTCTAAAAGGTTGGTAGTTTGAACCCACCAGCTGCTCTGTGGGAGAAAGAGGTAGCATTCATTTTTGTGAGGATTACAGCCTTGGAAACCCTATGGGGTAGTTCCACTCTGTCCTGCAGGGCTGCTATTAGTTGGAACCGACTCAATGGCAAAAGCTATTGAGTATATCTATAATGTATCTATCTATTTATCTATGTAATGTATTTAACTTACATATGGTGTAAATTTCTGTATATGCAATTGTTACACCAAATAATATATGCAGTGGGAATTTTAACAGATATTGCCAGAATGCTCTCCATAGGATCTAATTTAATTTTCTAATGAATAATCTTATTTATATTTCTTGTCACTTAACTGAATTGGATTATTTTCCAAAAATAAAGTTTGTTAATGATATATTTCTTATTGCATATTGAAGCCTCTTAAAAATCTGTAACTCAGCCAAAAAAAAAAACACCTTAAGTAATGCATAAATGTATCAACTTTGCTAGAAGTATAGAGCATCTGAATGAATAATAAACTGCATTTTGACCAAAAGGAAAGTTAAGCTATTTTCTCAATGTGTCTGCAGATCCTTCTAAGACTGCAATTCTCAAATTGTGTTCAGGGAGCACAAATCCTCTGAAAGTTTCCATAAGTGGAGAAGGACGAATGTATCAGGAAATACGGGCAGTCACAAAGCACGTGAGGAAGTGAAGGCTCTGAGAAACTTTTCAGAAATGAAATGGACTTAATTCAGCTTTTCTCAAATGTCCTCGATTATGAGATCTATCACTTTTTCAGCACAGTGTTGCTGCAGAATGCATAATATTCCATAGGTTCCCATGGAATAGCTCTCAGAAGTGTACTCAGAAGCCATTGAGGTAGTTTTTTTTTTGTTGTTGTTGTTGTTGGTTTTAATTGGGATAACTTACATACCACAAAATCACCCTTTCAAATGTTTGATTCAATGGTTCTTAGTATATTCAGAGTTGAGGGAACTATCACCAGTAACCATTTTCAGAATATTTTCATCACTAACCCCCACAAAACCACTTCATACTCAGTAGCAGTCACTCCCATCCACTCCTTCTCTCGGGCCTTGGCAACCACTAACCTGCTGTGTCTATGGATTTGCCTATTCCAGGCATTTTGTAAGAATGGAATCAGACAATCTGTGACCGTGAGTGTCTGGCTTCTGTCACTTGTTATGATGTTTTCAGGGTTCCTTGATGTTGCTGCCTCTATTGGAACTCATTCCTGTACAACTGAATAAGACTCCACTGTGTGCATAGACCACATTTTGTTCATCTCTTCACCAGTCGATGGACATTTTGATAGTTTGCACTTTTTGCTTATTATGAATAAAATTCCTGTGAACTTTCACGTATAATTTGTGTTTGTATATGGATACGTTTTCAGTTCTCTTGGATGTCTGCCTAGGAGTGTGGTTGCAGGGTCATACAGTAACCCTATGATGAACTTTTTGGGAAGCAACATTAATTTTTAGGCCTTCTTTATTGACATCCTCAACATCCTAAAATCACTAAAATCAGGTTCTCGGGAGCATGGAAACAATCAGCCAAATCATGGCAGTTTATGGTGAACAAGCGAACAGCCGTTCTCTTTACTCACAATTTTATTCCTTTTAGTTTATTCAGTAAATCTTCAATGAACAGAATTGTAAAGAAAAATGCTGAAAACTGATTAAGCAAGAGGCTCAGTAGTTTTTTTACAGGGCACATAGACTTTGCTACAAGAGAAGAAAGACTTTCATCTCAACTTTTCAGACCAATTTCCTGGAGTAAAGTGTCCAATGACTTGTTTTCTATCAATTACAGGTAATAGATACACTCTCTCTGGAGTTTCATGGTTATCTCAGCTCAATTGGGCTGTTCTTTTCTTTTCTTTCTTTCTTTTTGAGAATGGTGGCAATGGGCTCTGTGTTTGGAAAGAAAACTAACCGATTCTTAAAATAAGAAAACCAGAGACACTGAATTTGATATGATTCTCTTTACTTCCTGTGATTTTTCTCATTAAGTATGTATTAAAAAAAAAAGCTTTGTTTTTCTATTCAGGAAGCTTTGCCATTTTACATCAAGACATGTGATATTTTATTAAACAAGTCAGAATCGTGTGTAAGACAGCAGTGATTTTCTTTCATGATTTGGGCAGCAGGTTTTGTGTTGAAATATTTCATCTTCATTTTGATTCAGAGCTTTTATGCTTCTCGGTATTTGTTCCTTCAAATATGTAGTTTAGGTACCGATGTTTGCAGATGTTCCAAGCTTGATTTATTAAAATAGTCTCAGTACAAATCCCCTATGCAATTAAATGCCTATTCGTGTGTTCATTTCACAATGAAATGCTGTTAACAAGTAGTTCTAATATTATAGCAGAACAGTTAAGAGAAAACTTGGATGCAAGTGGCTAATAGATGTGAGCTGGTGTGATTGCATGAAAAAAAAATATTCTTTTTTTTACTCTGATTAAAATATTGTTTATGCGTATCATGGAGAATTTGGAAAAGGCAGAAAGTGTGAAGAATACATTTTACTTTGAATGCCAAGGAAGGC
>NW_006922437.1:152360-153603 GCF_000298275.1 Orycteropus afer afer
TCTTGTTTTTGAATACTAGTCCTGACATGCCTTCATTCCCCCCATATTATAGGAACATTTAGCTATTATAATATTTCTAGTAATGCTATTGTTCCCTTTTCTAGTATGTGGATATTAAATTCTTCTGAAATTTATTTTAGCGTATGGGTGGAACCCATAATTTTTTATGAAATTTTGCCTCATTTATCTTTGGTTCCAAGTAGTGACTAAATAATTTGAGAATTTAAAATTATTTGAAATGCTCTACTCTATTTGGAGTAAATTCTATTTGTTCCCAAACTGCTGCAACTTTTCATCTCTTTGTATATTTTTGTCAGTGTTTGAGGAGGTGTGTGGGGAAGAAGATGACAGGGTATAAGGTGTATCATTGCTGATATCAGATGGATCCTGGCTGAAAGCAGAGAGGACCAGACAGATATTTACTTGTGTTTTGTTAACTATGCAAATGCATTCAACTCTATTGATCATAACAAATTACAGGTAACACTACAAGGAATGGGAATTCCAGAACACTAAATTGTACCCATGTAGAACCTGTCAATAGACCAAGAGGTCTTGTTCAAACAGAACAAGAGGATATTGTATGGTTTTGGACTGTGAAGGATGTGTGTCACAGTTATGTGACTTACTTATTCATTCTACATGTTGAGCAAATAATCTGAGAAACTGGATTATATGAAGAAGACCACAGCATCAGGATTGGGGGAAGCCTCATTAACAACCTGTGCTATGCAACTGACACAACCTTGATTGTTGGAAGTGAAGAAAACTTGAAGCACTGACTGATGAAGATCAAAGACTACAGCCTTCAATATGGATTACACCTGAACATTAAGAAAATAAAAATCTTCACAACTGGGTCAAAAAACAGCATGATAACTGGAGAAAATATTGAAGCTGTCAAGGATTTAATTTCACTTGGATCCACAATCAACACCCACAGAAACAGAAATCAAGAAATCAAGCAACATACTGCATTGGACAAATCTGCTGCAATAGAACTCTTTAAAGTGTTACAAAGGCATCCCTTTGAGGACAGTGTGTACCTGACTCAAGCCATACTACTTTCAATAACATCATATGCATGTGAAAGCCGTACCATGAATAAGGAAGACCACAGGAGAAATGATGCCTTTGAATTATGGTATTGGTGAAACATAGTGTATATGCCATGGACTACCAGAAGAACAAATAAATCTATTGTGGCAGAGGTACAGCCAGAATGCCCCTAGAAGGAAGGATG
>NW_006922437.1:153743-154709 GCF_000298275.1 Orycteropus afer afer
AAAAAAAAGAGAGTTAGTCAACAAGAGGAAGATATTTAATGAGATGGATTGCAACAGTGGCCACAACAACAGACTTAAACAGCAACAATTGTGAGTGGTACAGAAAAAGGCAGTTGTGCACAGGGTCACTAAGAGTTGGAACCGACTCAACAGTACTTAACACCAAAAAATGTGGAAGGTGACAGTAGATATCACTTGAGAACCACCATCTTAGGCTGAAGAAGTCAGTTCTAATGTAACTGCTTGGTTTCTATCATTCTCCATTCCACATCATTACATTTCTTCAGTATTCCTATGTCTTTGTTCTATTCTACCAACACCTTTTCTGGTCTAAATTGAACAACTGCACTGCATGTGAATATAGTCTTAGGGTTTAAATGAATATAATCAATTTGTTATGCTAATGACAATTATGCTGAAAGTGCATTTCATTATGTTCTTGTCTGTTTAATGTCAATTCTCAGAATCTAAATATGTTTAAGGGGCATTTACAGAGTATGTTTTGATTAAGTTTATTTTAATAGCAATTACCGTAGGTAAAGCAAATCCATGGGCTTGCTCTGGGTGCCCTTCCAAGAGATAATCATCAAAGGCTTTTGAAACATTTTATATTGTTTTAGGGTTGAGGTCTTTTCACCTTCAAACAGTGCCTAGATATAACAGTCTTGGGCTATTTGTCAAGTCTATGTGCTTGATCAAAGTTTCTACTCTTCCATTTTTTTCTTACTGGTTTTTCCTTTAAATTTGCAAATCTAACCTCTGTCCATTAGTCAGCCAGTGAACTGATATCTTTATCAATAGTCTTATGTATTAATAATCTTAGTTAATAAAGTCAACCAGAGGCATAGCACAAAAAAGTCCTGGAAATTTACTTTTGATCGAAATCAATCCTTGGAAACTATAGGACACAGTACTCTGCCACCCTTGAGGTCTCTATGAGTCAAAATCAGCTTGACAGCAACTGGT
>NW_006922437.1:167543-179017 GCF_000298275.1 Orycteropus afer afer
CCTCAGAAACCCAAGGAGGGGTCGTCATGAGTCGGGTCTGACTCAACATCACACAACAATAACAACAACAACATCCTCATGTATGTCATTTAGGTACAGATTATGTGACTTTGGAATTCTAAAAATTTAGATTTCTAATCAAAGTTGCATTACAGTGAAATTTTAAGAGTCAGAACTGAATAGGACTGATTTTTTTTTGGCAGGTCTTCCAATTCTGCTTTGACAGGTTACAGTCTTACAGTTGCATCCCCTGTTTTAGTGGAAAATAAGTTAGCTTTCTTTCTCAGGTAAGTGTCTGTCTTAGACAGGTTCTGGCCTTTGTAGGTTGAATGGTGGTGGTGGTTCGGTGGCAGAATTCTCGCCTTCCATGCAGGAGACCCAGATTGACTCCTGGCCAGAGCACCTCATGCACAGACAACAAACACCCTGTCGTCCAGTGGAGGATTGTGTGTTGCTGTGATAGTGAGCAGGCTTCACTGGAACTTCCAGGGTGAGACAGAGTAGGAAGAAAGGCCTGGTGATCTACTTCAGATAACCAGCCAATGAAAGCCCTAGGGACTGAAGCGGGCCAATCTGTGACCCATCATGGGGATGGTACAGGTTGGGGCAGTGTTTTGTTCTGAGATTCATGAAGTCATCAATCAGTATGACTTGGGACTGATTTGACAGCAGCTAATAACAACCATCACAACAAAAATAACACGATGCTTGGTCTTCTGCCCTTGACTTATCTCCACAGTTAGAGCTGATGGACAGTCTCCAACGGGCCTGCTGCGTCTGAACCATCTGGGGCATTTCAAAAGGATTGCTTAAGTGTGTGCCCATGCTTCCTAATTCCTCTGACAGTTTACAGTCTCCACTTGGTGAATATAAAGAACAAAGACAATTGAATTGATGACTATGCAATGTTTTTCTTCAGAGTGTATCCTTCACAGGCAGCACTCTTTATCCCACATATTTTACCCAAATACAGGAGAAGCTAACATCTCCAAACCATCACCGTGAAAGAAGTGCGGCTCTGATTCAGTCCCCAGTTGCCATGAATCTGAAATGTCTGTTTCTGTGTTCAGCAGCTATTTATCTACGTTCTGGGTAAAAGCCTCCACTTTCCATGCTGCCACCTCTAATAAAAGATGTTTTCGGCATGCGAAGGGGACAGAAAGAAAGAGAGGGGAGTCAGGAGAGGTTGGGAAGACCAGGTGTATGTTAAATTGGTTTTCAAAGTAAGCCATCTCCTTGGAACTTTTTCTATCAAATTTCTGTCTCCCTTCTATTCTCCACCCTCCGATTTCCAGGCTTTAAATGGGACACAGGTTTAAGCCTTTCTCTGGCGAAGAAGTATTTATGAGTATTTATGTGCATTTAGTGAAGAGAGAAAAATATTTTATTAGCTGACTGCTGCTGGGGAAAATTGATCCGCTAGCTTTATGTGAGAAAGTAAATGTGTCCCTTTAACCTCAAATTGGTGCATCAAACTCTACAAACTCCAATTATCTTGACAAAAATGATTTAACAAACCCCATAACAATGGGGAGACTAAGGAGGGGGACTCTGGAAGAAGGAAGCTACACAAGATCTAGGCCTGAGGCCTCTAGCCATGGGAAACCTCTGAAGTAGAAGCAAACTGCGCCCCACAGGATAAGGCACTCTGAGAGAGTTGTCGGCAGGAGAACACTGTGTTTCACATTTAATAACAAGATGTGGTCTTTTCAGTTTTTGCAGAGCAAAGATCATTTGTTTTCAGTTTATTTGGACCATTTCCAGCAGCTTGCAAACATGGAATGAGATCTAACATAAACAACAGACAAAAAGCTGCTGTTGTCCCCAAATTTCTTCAACCGTCTGGACACTCACTAAATACTTGCTAAATGAATGAATGGAGCAAAAATCAATACTACAAATTTGTGAACATGTTTCCTTGAATTTGCCTTAGAGGCCCATTTGAATTGCTCCTTTTTGTTTAGCTTTACTTTTATGAGGTTTTCAACACAATGCCTATTAACCACGGAACTGTTACTGCTAATTCTCTACTAAACACATCCTCCCATTTTTGGTCCCTTCTTTTTTGTTGTTTTATATATATATAGAGAGAGAGAGTTGTTATAATAGGGAGCTCTGGTGGTGTAGTGCCTAAGGCATTAGACTGCTAACCGGAAGGTGGATGTTCAAACCCACCAGCCACTCCCTGGAAGGAAGGTTGGGCAATCTACTTCCATAGTGATATTGCCTCGGAAACCCAAAGAAGGGTCGCTATGAGTTGGATCCGACTCCACAGCAGTGCATTTTGTTTGTTTGTTGGTTTGTTTGTTGTTACTAGCTACCTTGAGTCAGCCCTAGACTCAAGGTGATGCCAGGCACAACAGAACTCAACCTCTGTCCAATCCTGTGCCACGCTCACCGTCGCTTACAAATTGGATCACTGGCTGAGTTGCCAGAGGAGATCTCTAGACATTCTTCCTAGCGTTAGTCTAACATTCCCACTGGAATCTATTCCGGATCATGGCACCTCGCAAGGCCCTGTGGACAGGTAAGAGCTGTGCATAGGGTGTATGGACGAGACATCAAACCCACGTTTCCCACTTGGAGGGAAAGGATCGTAGCACTGCCCACCTCCTTTCTTTAATTATGGATATGACTCTCTGGAAGCTGTAAAATGATCCAAAGGAGCAAAGTACAGCCTGCGTATGAGAAGAATGCTTACAAGTTTAAATTCTTTACCAACAAGAAACATTTTAAGAACCCCATGTGTGTTCTGATAGTTTCCTTTCTCCTCCACATTCAGATCTCACGATACTAGGGATACTTAATGGATCACCAGCTGAGTGGGGATTGCTTTCTGTAGCCCGTGAGGCCATGTGGCTTCGGGTCTCCATTGTCCCTCTTGGGCTCTTTGTGCTAACTCATTTTTCCTACCTGGCTTCTGTGGACAATGAACGCTCCCACCTTTGGTCTACCTCATCATGTCAATTGGAGGTGTCATTGTTCTAATCCACCTTGACACACTCTTTAGTGAACCCCATAAAATTAACAAGACTGCAAGGTAAGCTACACATGTACTCTGAAAATCTGGGTGAAATTTTGCCAGGAATGAAATTTTGGGATATCTCTGTCTTTACCTAAAAAGATCAGTCTATGACTCTCCCTAAAGATGTGTCGGTTACCAAGTAACAAAGCTAAAAACAAGAAAACGGCTTCCATGAATTGTCTCCATGGTGATGCCTACTTTTCAAAGAGGGCGTGTTATAAATTAATGTACCTGAGAGATAAAGAAAAAGGTATACCTATTAGAGAAAAGATTAGAAGGGCCTGTAGGGCTTTGTTTTCCAAGAACTCCTGCTCTTCTGTAATAATTTCTCGAAACTATGGTGTCTCCTTTTCAGGGACTAAGCAAATTCAGCTCTTTGCTTTGGAAATTCACATTTATGTTTGCTTTCTTTAGCTACCAGTACCATTTAGATGCCATTGTATTTTTACATTTCTTGAAAATGTCTGATTCCAACAGGACCTTGTTGAGAGCTTTTGATTATTAACATTCATCATCTCAGAAAACTACCTTCTTTTCCTCATTCTTAAGTTAAAGGCCAACAAATGAATTGCATTATAATGTCAGGAAGTACACTATGATTCCTTGCTTTCAGGAGGTGGTGATATCCTTGAAACTTCCCAAGATGATAAGCACTACCTTAGGTCATACTTGAATATATTTTATATTGAAATTATATGTGTTGATCTAACACTTTCATTAGGTGTCAAGGAAATGGGAACAGCTTTTCCAAATTTACTTTCCAGTTATTAATAAATCAGGAGGTTTTATCTTTCCTTCTCTAAGCCATCAATATCCAGTTGTCATATTCCCAAGCTTCCATGATTTTTACTGCTCAACATTTTGGGGCTCGCTGGATAGGAGTTTCTAAAAATGCAATATACATTGTTCAATCTATTCCCTACCCACAAACAGGACTGAGAATACAAATGCAAAGTTTCATTATGGATAAATTGCCAACGTTCGTACGTTTTCAGAAATACTGTTCAAAAAGTTTGAAACAACTACACACCAAAAGTAAGTAACATAGGTACACAATGTACTCTTTGGCATGAGAACAAATTCATGGCAAAACCTCTGTGCCTCTCACGAAACATTTCCCACTGGAAAGCTAGTCTTTTTTGGCGTTGTAAAACTCCGAAGATTATCCCTGGCTCTGAAATGCCCATGTGCATTGCCAGGCGGGAACGCGGTGCCAGTCAGGGGGTAAAGGATTGAGCAAGAAGAAATTACAAACTGGCCAATCAGGAAAGAACCTAACTGCAGCCCAAGTCGAACTGGATGCAGATAGCCCTTTGTTCCTGGAACCAGCACAGGCCCTCACTTAATGGCTATAGAAATTCCCCAACTGTTTCCTCATATTATGCTAATGGAGTGCTTTCACCTGATTGGTTCCCGCCTTATTCCCTCTGCCCCCACTCAGGTCCGATATGCAGCTATGTAAATGCAGCTATGTAAACCTCTCCCTGCCGCCCCCGCCCCCGGTGGCGCGACTTCTCGCCCCTCTCAAGGATCCTTGAACCTTGCCCGGGAGCGCAGAATAAACTTTTCTTAATCCCGTTCTTCATGCGTCCTCTCATCTTTTCTGCGACTTTAATGCATATTTATAACACCAGGAGAAGAGAAAATGTTCTGTGAACAGGAAACTTTCTTCTCCTGGAGCCTGAGTTTTGTTCAGCAGCGCCAGAAGCCTCTCAAACAATGATGATTTGCACTTAATCCATTAGCTTTATGGATTTCCCCCAAACACAGTCTGAGACAGAGGCTGGTTCCTCATGCTACTGCGCTGTGCTGACAAGTCTTATACAGAAAGCTTGTTAAAGGTATTGTCATGCATTTCCAAGGGACTTTACAAAATAATAAATCCCAATCATCTTGCTCCTATTTCTCATGAATAAATGCCAGTGCCTGACCTTATCTCTTGGCACCGCCTGGCAGTAACTTCTCTGCACCTCTGAGCTATTGGTATTGTTAAAGAAAAAGCCTGCAAAGTTTTATTATCTGGAGAATTATTCCACCCCCCTCAGACCCTTTCTGGAATGAACAATTCTGTGGGGGCATAAATGGAGGCTGATAAAAATGGGTCACCCCATAATAGATTTTCTTTTCCAACCAAAGCCAGAAAAAAAGTTGAGGCCACTGTGAGCCTTGATCCAACAGAAGACAGTAAGAAGACAAGGGAAAAGTGAGCCCAACCCTAGGGCACAAAGAAATGCCTGAAACAGAAGCAAGTCATTTCAGTAAGAGCCGTCACCCAGCACCTTCCAAAGTTCTGCCTTCTCTTTACAGTTGGCTCCCGGAAGTTTGCCTTGTTATTGCTGTCACCCTGGGTATGAATGTATGATAATGACAGTCATAGGATTGAAGTCTGGGAATGATTCACATTCTAAAATAATAATTTAAGTTCTATCGTAATTGTTACTGTCATCTGTCACATGCGGCCAATGAATGGGTGAATGGATGGATGGATGGATGGATGGATGAGATGAGACCTACTGCCTTCAAGTAGAATTCCTTCAGGTCAGTAGCCTCCACCTTCTATGAGCATATAGCTCCTGTCAACTATGGGTTGTATCTAACTCTTCTTTAAAATGATGTCATCATTATCCACATCTTCAATTTGTAGTATAAGTGTTTGATATTTTTTACAGTTCTAGTTTAAACCTATAAACACAAGGACAAGTTAAGCCATGTATAAGTTAACCTGTGATTGTCATCTGCCTTTACCCCAAATCAGGTGTTCTTAGCCAGGTGGCATAAAGAGAATCCAATCATTGCTGTCTCTTGTGTTTGTCTGCACTCTTTCCTTTCTTTATGGAAAATCTTCCTGCACTCCACGTGGTCCTGTGAAACCCTCTGGAGGCTGCCTGTGAGTTAAGGGCCAAGCAATCATGGAACCTCATCATTTGAAATATGCAAGATCAAAGTGCCTTTATTCGGAATGTTCTAAACTGGAGCTTGAAGGTAAAATCTCCCTAGCTTTTGAAGCAGGAAGTATAGCTATGTGTGCTTGCAGCTCCTGTGACCATCCTCCTGGACAAGTGGGAAGGGCCTTGCAGTAAGAGGGTGCAGCTAACTGGGCCAGCTAATAAGAGCTGAAAGATAATGGGAGGAAACATATGACTTTAAGACATTGGAAGTGGCTGTGCTTGAAGTGGATTCCATAGTCATGTGATACACTAAGGTCCAATTGTTACTAAAACATATTTGAGTTTAGTTTCAAGCCAAGAAGGAACTGACAACATGAATATGTTGCATGGTTTGCAGATTCAGAAGGGTAGCCTTAGCTCTAACTCCCCCAGGCTTTCACATTGTATCTAGGGCTAAATTTGAATGCTTTGCCTTTCTCTTGGATGGAAATTACCCTACTATTTGAGCTGTGAGCTGATGATCCTAGTGAGAGACTTGTATCTCCAGGTGTGACTTGTTGATCAATTACCAGTCCTGTGGCTTCTGAGCACTGAGAGAAGGACCTTTCCTCCGCCTAGCCTTTCATGTCTGCTAACTTCTCACTGGTACATGGCCAAGCAAGCGGAAGGGACACCTCCTCCCTCCCTTCTACTGTGCATGGAGGCTAACTGAACTCTTTCCCCTCGGAAGCAGGGAAATCATAATTAAGCAACTATTCATTCCTGCCATTCGCTTTTCAAGGTTCACTCTGTATAGACTGTATTTTGTATAGAATAGCTTGAAGTCTGTGCTGTTGTTTTTGTTATGTGCCGTCGAGTCGGACCCGACTCATAGCGACCCGTCCTTGGGTTTCAGAGGTGGTATCACTATGGAAGTAGATTGCCAAACCTTCCTTCCAAGGAATGGCTGGTGGTTTTGAACTGCCAGCCTTCTGGTTAGCAGTCAAGTGCCTTAGGAGTGGCTGGTGGGTTTGAACTGCCAGCCTTCTGGTTAGCAGTCAAGTGATTAGGCACTACACCACCAGAGCTCCTAGCTTGAAGTCTAGAATTAAGTATATTGGCAAGTCCTTCTAAGTTTGTTTGTAAAAGATCATTTGTCTCACTAAAAATAAAATAGTCTTATATATATTATAATTGGTTTGATCATAAAGTCATGGAAGTTTACTCATTACCTCACTTGAGTATGGCTGTTAGTTCTAGGCTCCTGAAATATTGGAAAAAATGATGGAATATAAGGTAGTTTGTTCAAGTACTCTTTCTCGAAGGCAGATTCCTGAATCGATGGCACTAGCATTACTTTGAAAACCTACTTGAAGTACAGGTCTCCAGGCACGATCTGCTGGTGTCATGATTCAGGAGGTCTGAACTGGATTCTGAGAATCATTGTTTCTAGGTGTCGAGTTGATTCCAACTCATGACAGCCCCGTGTGCAACAGAATGAAAAACTGCTTGGTCCTGTGCCATCCTCACAACCATGCTAGTAAGTAAAACCCTTGATTATTTGAAGTGCTTCCTTCTAAGATTTTTAACCAGTGCTATTGAAGTAAGGAGAGTAAATACGAGCCTATGAGCAAAAGTGTAATGAATAAACATCAAGCCTGTAGCATTAAGCACTACACTCTTTTAAAAGATGATTTGTATGTGCTCATCTAGACAGCGGTAATTCAAAAGAAATGAGTAGCTTAGCAGGGCAGCAAGTTTGTGTTCATGATGGTGAAATCGTTTGGAAAAGGTGGTCAAGAAAGGTGGAACAACTTGAAGAACAAAACCAATGTCACTAGACTGTACCTGTGGTTGAAGTGGTATTGTACGTTTTTTTTGTGTGTATTTTCAACAAAAGAAGAAGGAAGAGGAGAAGGAAGAAGAAGGAAAACAAGGAGAAGAAAGAAATAATTAAGTATAGGAAAAAAAAATTGGATTGATTTTTAATGGCTAGAAAAATGTACTCTATTGATTTTACATCTTACATCTGTAAGGTTTCCCACTGGAAGAGACAGATCAAGAGTGGGAAGTGGTTTGGGTTAGTCACAAAGGTGTGATGTTGGGAGATGCTGAGTCAAGTCAAGGGTTTGGTTTGGCTCCAAACAAGCCAGATGATTCTGAGGAAGCCACTTACCTTCTCAGAATCTCAACTTCTTATCTGCAAAGGCTTATGATGATAAGAACTCATTCACAGTATTTAATAAGCCACTCCTCAGAAGGAAGATGGGGCAATCTACTTCCATAGTGATACCACCTCGGAAACCCAAGGAGGGGTAGCTATGAGTCGAGTCCAACTTCATGGCACAGAACAACAACAACAACAACAAAAAAAAAAAACAATAGGGCAAGGATAAAACATGCAAGGAACATACTTTGAAAGCTGTAAATAAGTTATGTAAGTTCAAGTTCTTACTACTAAGTAGTTGGCTGTAAGGACTACTTGCTAGCAAAAGAATATTGAAGTCATGTAAGGGAACAAGTACCTTTCTCTTCAGAACAATATTGCTGTTGGATTGTTTATTTCTGTTTACTGGAGATCAAAAATACCTTTGAGAAGCTGATCCTCTTTCTGAACACTGCCCATGTACATAAAAGATACAAAATTTTGAAGCCAATTTTCATTTTTTATTGACTAGGTGAAGAGCCCTGCCTTTTTCTTGTAATATGCTTCTTTCTTTATTATTTTTCCCTGAATGACTAGACTGAGCTTTAGGCATCCATGGACTTTGATTTACTCTCTACCACATCACCAAAACCAATAATTGTGTCATTCCTAGGAGCTCCATAGCTACATTTTGAATACATTACCCATCAGTAATTGCCATCAAGTCAATTGCAACTCATATTGACCTTATAGGACAGAATAGAACTGTCCCATAGGGTTTCCAAAGCTGTAATCTTTAAGAAGCAGACTGCTATATCTTTCTTCTGTGAAGTGGCTGATAGGTTTGAACTGCTGACCTTTCAGCTGGCAGCTGAGCACTTAACCAGTGCATCATCAGTGCTCTTTGTCAAATGCATCCCAAAACCACAAACCAAACTCACTGCCATTAAGTCTATTCTGACTTATGGCAACCCTCATTGGGTTTCCGAGGCTGTAATCTTTATGGAAGCAGACTGCTTCATCTTTATTCCACGGACCAGCCATGAGTTTGAACTGCTAACTGCTAATCTTTTGGTTAGCAGTCAAATGCCTTAACCACTACTCCACCAGAGCATGAGTGGACTCTAATATACACAAATACAGAGCTCAGTTCTTGGCACTAAAGAGAGAAATAATGCATGGTCCCAGTGACTAAGCCATCTAGTGCCAGCAGGGGACAGGCAAACAAGCAGTTAACTGTTAAGGAGGTACTGGTATGATGCAGGACAGAAGTGAACTATAGTGCTCTTTAGAAATATTACAGAGGAAATGTCTGGGAGGTGAACATTGAGCAGGTTCTTGAATGTGGATTTCAGATATAGGAAGAATAGGGGTGTGAATTCCAACCTTACAGAATAGCTTGAGGAAACTGTTGTCATTGGTTGCTGTAGAGTCAACTCGGACTCATGGTGACCTTATGTCACAGAAGAAAATATTGTCCCATCCTATATGTTTTCTTGGTTGTTGTCATATTCAAGTTCATTGTTATTGCTACTGTGTCAATAATCTTCTTGGGGGTTTCCATTGTTTTCACTGACCCTCTACCACAGAGACCTGCGTAGTGCACAAGTTTTATGCTCAACTTGCTAATCCAAAGGTCTCACCATCTGCTTCCAGAGTATCATAGATACTTGGATTACAGCCAAGAAATCCCTTTGGAACAGTTCTGCTCTGTAACACACAGGGTTACCATGAGGCAAAATACAATACTGGGCAAAGGATTTTTTTTTTTAAGTTTTTGTTTTTCTTACTCTACTAAACACGCTGTCCTTTTCGAATAGTTGGTCTTTTCTGAAGATGTGTCCAAAGCAACTAATGTGAAAATGTCTAGTAATAGATGAGAAGATGAAATCCAGTGAATGCTAGCCACCTTTGGCTACCTGATATGCTTTGTTGAACCCTCTGGTACTTCTAAAAATAAGAAATGTTATTTTAAAATATAAATATCTGCCTTCTTTTAAGGAGTTAGAAAATGAAACAACTCCATCTCTGCTACTGATGTCAAGCAAAACCTGCCTTCTCTAGAGCCCCTGGGTAGCACTGATGTTATGTGCTGGACAGCTAACAGAAAGGACGGAAGTTCTCATCCACCCAGGGGTGCCTTGGAAGAAGGGCCTGGTGATGTGCTTCTGACAAAATCAGCCATTGAAAACCCTGTGCAGCACGGTTCTAGTCTGACACACCTGACGTTGCCATGAATCAGAAGCAACTCTACAGCAACTGTTTCTTTGCTGTTGATTTGTTTTGTTTTTACTCTTCTCTTAGCCACAGTCCTCTATCAGCCCCCAACCCATGTAATTCATTTATAAGAAAGCTCATCCCCTCTAATTGCTAGTGTTTGTGTCCCCTGATTCAGATAGTCCCAGAGCACATCTGGGGTGATGTCTCATCTTTGTCATAGTAGTACATGTTGCATGATTCCTGCAGTAGAAAAATAATTAATAGTCACTGTCTTTTGAAGATTTGCTATCGAAGATCAAAAATGATGAAGTAGATAAACATTGAAGTTACATATTTTAACAAAGCATTAAAAATTATGTCACATGATGGAAATATGTTCACATATATTGTTGTTGTTGTTATTGTTATGTGCCGTCGAGTCGGACCCGACTCATAGTGACCCCTCCTGGGGTTTTCGAGGCAGTATCACTACAGAAGTAGGTTGCCCAGCCTTCCTTCCGAGGAGTGACTAACCAGCCTTCTGGTTAGCAGTCAAATGCCTTAGGCACTATGTCACCAGAGCTCCTAGAGGAAAGAAAATAAAAAAAAAAAAAGAAGTGCTGGTGATACTCATAACCTGGCCCCAAGCAAAAGAAAAGACACCATGTAGGAGAAAGATTAAAAACCTCCGCAGCCAGGGCTAGAGGAAGAGAAAGTAATTTGCTTTGACCTAGGCAATAAATCTGCTGGGCAGTAATGACCATCTCTTGACACTGGTAGTGACATTGATCAAGTGCGCTGTCCCAGGCTCTTCTCCCCATTCCTCTGAACCACAAAGGCTCTCCTGATTGTCTCTGTCACCATTTATGAACTAGTGTCAGAGAGCAGAGATAAAGGGATGATAAAGGTACAATGGCCTCTTGAAGTTAATATGAGCCCTGATGGAAATCATCACACACACCATTGTGAGGACCAGGAGATAGCACTTATCTACTGTTTATGTTGTTTATTTTATTTTATTTATTTGTAGAAATGTTCTCTGAAGTTGATATTCTGACAATTCCAAAGTTTTCATGGGAACAAACAAAGAAGCCAAGGAGGTGACACAATTCAGTCCCACTGGTGATTCAGTCCGTTGGGTATAGCCACCGGGGCGTCTTGATTTCCTCTGGACATTTTAGGAAAAGGTCTCAAACATCAGGTGAAGCAGATTGTTTTTCTTTTCTTCTGTACCCTG